>NC_057804.1:393733515-393877423 GCF_018294505.1 Triticum aestivum | reverse complement strand
CACCACCCTCCAAGGCGCAGCCCTCCCCTCCCCAACACCTCTCCTCCTCCGTTGTGTGCTTGGCGAAGCCCTGTCGGAGTACTGCCTCTCCACCATCACCACGCCATCGTGCTGCCGGTGGAGCTGTCTTCCTCAACCTCTCCTTCCCCCTTGCTGGATCAAGAAGGAGGAGACGTCTCCCGTCCCGTACGTGTGTTGAACGCGGAGGTGCTGTCCGTTCAGCACTTGGTCATCGGTGATTCGAATCACGTCGAGTACGACTACATCATCACCTTGCAAGCTTCCGCACGCGATCTACAAGTGGTATGTAGATGCAAACTCTCTCCCTTGACTCGTTGCTTAGATGAACTCATAGATGGATCTTGGTGAAACCGTAGGAAAAATTTTAATTTTCTGCAACGTTCCCCAACAAGAGAACCACCTACTCATGTGTTGAGACCAAGACATTCCATTCCTACCATATGAATCTTGATCTCTAGCCTTCCCCAAGTTGCTTTCCACTCAAATCTTCTTTCCACCAAATCCAAATCTTGTGAGAGAGAGTTGAGTGTTGGGGAGACTAACATTTGAAGCACAAGAGCAAGGAGTTCATCATCAACACACCATTTGTTACTTCTTGGAGAGTGGTGTCTCCTAGATTGGCTAGGTGTCACTTGGGAGCCTCCGACAAGATTGTGGAGTTGAACCAATGAGTTTGTAAGGGCAAGGAGATTGCCTACTTCGTGAAGATCTACCGCTAGTGAGGCAAGTCCTTCGTGGGCGATGGCCATGGTGGGATAGACAAGGTTGCTTCTTCGTGGACCCTTCGTGGGTGGAGCCCTCCGTGGACTCGCGCAGCCGTTACCCTTCGTGGGTTGAAGTCTCCATCAACGTGGATGTACGATAGCACCACCCATCGGAACCACGACAAAAACACCCGTGTCTCCTATTGCGTTTGCACTCTCCAAACCCTTCCTTTTACATTTTTACAAGTTGCATGCTTTATTTTCCGCTGCTCATATACTCTTTGCATGCTTGCTTGAATTGTGTTAAGATTGCTTGAACCGTGCTAAGTTGCTAAAATCTGCCAAGAACTAAAATTGGGAAAATGATAGATTTTTATTTGGTCAAGTAGTCTAATCACCCCCCCTCTAGACATACTTTCGATCCTACAGCTGGGGGCGTCCCCGCCCCCCGCTGCCCGACGTCGAGCACCACCACTACTTTCAGGCCAAGATCGACCATGTGCGGGCGTCTCTGTTGGAGGAGGAGCGAGCCTTCCCAGAGTACGACGCCGGCAACCACGAGGCGTGGGCGTCGTATTTCGAGCGCCGACAGGCGGAATAGCTGGTCTCCACCAACAACGCGCCACTGGTGAGGGGACGCAACAACAACGACGGCCGCCCCCTGTGGTGGGGCGCCCCGGGCCGCATGCTACACGCCGTCCTCGAGTACCTCGAGGGCGGCAACGATCCGTCGCTGACGTACCCGGCCGCCCCGGTCCCCCGCCGAAGTTGCGGTCCATGGATGCCAAGGAGGATGCTGGGCGGGTCCTCCTCCTGCTCATCCTCTCACTCCTCCGGGTCGCCGGCGCTCTTAAGTGTCAAGGCCGAACCCGTGGAAATGCCGCTCGGCCGGCGCAACCACGGCGTCGTCATCAACGAGGGTGGCGGCGGTTCCTCCCGCCTCATCAGGCCGATGACGGAGCCAGGGCTCGGCCCCGTGAAGCACGAGCACAACGATGAGGCCGCCATAAAGTGGGCGCGGGAGGACTGGGTGCGGACGGAGATGGAGCGACAGCGCCGCGCCCTGGAAGAGATCGCCGCTCGGGCCGTGGCCGCAACGAGGGAGGCGTCGTCGTTCTCGACGACATCGACGACGAGGTGCCGCCGCCGGCCAAACCAATCCGCCAGGGGGACCCCGGGCAGGGGTCGACCAAGGACGGCCGCGTGAAGAAGGAGAAGGGCGACTTCGGCGTGTTCAGCAAGTTCTTCGGCCTGTAGGCACGACCATTTTTCTTCTTCTTTTTAGTAGACTTATTTTTATGTTTCTATATGTAAAAAAAGCTGTGAACCACCTAAATATCGTCAAATATATGCCGTGTTTACCGAAATTTGCCCAATTATGTTTTAAAAAAAATTAAAAAATCTGGCGCCGACCTGGGGCGGCGGCCAGAAAGCCGATCGCCCCCACATCAAAAATATTGCCGGTTCGTCCCAAGCGGTGTTTTTTTCTAGTCCGTGGTGGGCGAACGGCTGGAGATGTTCCTACTACTACAACACACCCCAAGCGTCTCCAAACCCCTTCTTCCCTTTAAACCCCTACCCTCCCTTTCCGCCGCTTTGCTGCTACCTATCCCCTTCCCTCCCCTCCCCACGCCGCACGGCCCCGCCAGTCCAAGCTTCCACGCTCCTAGGGTTTTTAGCCGCTGCCGCGCCTCCCCGAGCATGTCGGCGCCGCCCTCTCTCAAGTCCCCGGCCACCGCCGCCTTCCTCGCCTCCCCACGCTTGACCGTCGCCCCGAGAGCCGCCGTGCTCGGCGCCACCGCGCAGCCGCCGCGGCGCCTAAGCTGCTCTGCAGCCGTTGGAGCCGGAGCCAGGGATCTCGAGGTGGTGAGGGATACCTTCCCGAAGTACTCGCCGTTCCATTTTATTTAACCAGTGATGATGGTTGCTTATGAGATGCGTTCGGTGCGTTCGTTGATCAGATGAGTGCTCCCCTGGACTGGGCGGCGAGGTCGGTGGGGGAGCTGGAGCAAGCGACAGACCTGGACACTTTCTGTATGATGGCGCTATCACCTCTGGACGGCCGGTACTTCAGGTTTATTAAGGACTTGATGCCCTTCTTCAGTGAGTTCGGCCTCATCAGATACCGCGTCTTAGTCGAGGTTCGTCTCTTCGAATAGCATCCGCACTGTGTGTGTATTATATTATATCTACCATATCTGTATAATCTTGACTCGTGTGGATCAGTTCGGTTGGTAGTGTGCCATGGTCAATGCTACGTAAATGAAGTGGTTTTTAGTTCTGTAGGTCAAATGGTTGCTGAAGCTTTCTCAAATTCCTGAGGTCAAGGAGGTGCCACCGTTTAGCGAGGAGGCGCAGCTATTTCTGGATGCAATCATCCAAGATTTTAGCATCAATGATGCTAAAGAAGTGAAACAAATTGAGAAAATAACTAACCATGACGTGAAGGCTGTCGAGTACTATCTGAAGCAGAAATGCAGCTCAAATCCAGAGGTTGCAAAGGTATACGCTGGTTCTCATTTTTGAAGGCAGATGTTGATATGTGTGTGTTCACTTTCCTTAGTGAAGTCAACTATCATTCTGATCATGTTTTCCCAGGTTTTGGAATTCTTCCATTTTGGATGCACTTCTGAAGATATCAACAACTTGTCACATGCATTAGCTCTAAAAGAGGGGGTAAACACAATTATGTTCCCTGTGATGATCGATGTATGCAGTGCAATATGTTCCTTGGCAACGGAAAATGCACACGTCCCTTTGCTGTCTAAAACTCACGGACAGGTATTTAGAGCCACCTTTTAGCTTTTGAATATCTTTATTAATACTCCCTCTGTTCCTAAATATTTGTCTTTGTAGAGATTTCAACAAGTGACTACTTACGGAGCAAAATGAGTGAATCTAAACTCTAAAATATGTCTATATACATCTGTATGTGGTAGTCCATTTGAAATCTCTAAAAGACAAATATTTAGGAACGGAGGGAGTATATGCTTGTGTATGTAGTAGTGTGAGATTAATGAATATCTGAATTATTGTTTCTTCATATTCATATGTGCTAATCCTTTTGAGTCAGTTTGGTGCTTGTTTTGCAGTAGATTTGACCATGTGTGACTCAACTGTTCTATTATGTAACATGTGCTACAAAAACTTACTTGAGCTTTGTTATATTTGCTTGCCATTGCTGCAATAAGAGGGCATGAATAGATATAACTCCTGCACAGCATACAAAGAATGGAGCAAATTCAGAAGTCTGCTGTTCCTAACTCCCAAGTCGATAGGGGTTGAGTTGACAAGAAATTTAACTTTCTTTTAAAACGTCAAATAGGAATAAAATCGATCCTACTGTTACATGTTGTTTCTGGCCTAAACCTTGTGTAATTGTTTCTTTCATTTTTTTGGACAAATATCCTATATTTGTTTTTACCATATTCTATAAATAAACCACTTTTGCTGAAAATATTAGGTGAAAAACTTTATTCAGTATTGCTGCAGTTCAGAGTTTAGCAGTTTAGCACAATGGTCTATATGTAATAGTCCAACTTAATAGACAACACTGTTCATTGACATGAGGCTTCCATTTTCCTGACATGGACTGCTCAAGCAAGATGCCAAGATCTAGCCTTTTGTTGCTGATATGCCTGGAATACTAGCTTAAAATTTTCAGCTTCCCACTTGTAGCCGGCATCACCAACAACTCTGGGAAAAGAGATGGCAAATTTTGCAGCCAGATTATCTGATATCGGGAAGAGTTTTTCTGAGGTTAAGATACTAGGGAAATTTGCTGGCGCTGTTGGAAATTACAATGCTGATGTAGTTGCATATCCGGAAATTGACTGGCCTAAGATGACAGAAGAGTTTGTCAGGTCCTTAGGTTTGGAGTTCAATCCTTACGTTACTCAGGTGATTGTTTTTTCACTTCATTGTCACTTCATTGTTCCTTACGTTTTTACGTCTTGGGCATCATTTTTTCTGTGGAGATATGACTTGTGTCAGAACGCACTTGCAGTATGATGAGCCTATGACACTCGCTTAAACTATTACATTTCTATCAGCATGTTCTGATGCAGTATTTATTCTCTTTGCAGATTGAACCTCATGACTATATCTCAAAGCTCTTCAATTTATTTGTCCAGTTTAACATTGTCTTGACTGATTTTGATAGAGACATGTGGTCTTACATATCAGCAGGCTACTTCAAGCAGGTAAAGCTATGAAGAGTAGACTATTGTCAAAGAATTTGATTTGATACTGCAAGAAAGAACCTACTCATATTGACTTATTGTCTCCATTTCAACTTACTCCGCATTCCCCCATATTGTTTCAGATACCAAAGGCTGGTGAAGTTGGATCCTCCACCATGCCTCACAAAATCAATCCCATCAACTTTGAAAATAGTGAAGGCAATCTTAGCGTGTCGAATGGCCTTTTATGTAATTTAAGTATGAAGCTACCAATATCAAGGTTGCAGGTAATGTTATCACTTCTACACTTGAATTTCCCCTTCTTCATTCGTCAGCAACTGAATTAAATTGTGTTATTTGGATGTTGAATACCCATGCCATACAACAACTTAATCATTGTATTTAGATTCTATTGAAGTATTGGTATCTTGAACTAATGGACTGCCATGCTACATCAATGACAGCGTGATCTCACAGATTCAACTGTTTTGAGAAACTTGGGTGTTGGATTAGGGCATTCACTCTTGGCTTACAAAGCAACAATGCAGGGAATCAAGAAGCTAGAGGTAGGTGTCTTAAGACTTGGTCCTTTTAGCTCCTGATATCTAATTTTGTAGCCATTCAGCCCTCTCCCTCCCTTCCCTCCTACCCCCCCCCCCCCCCCCCCCGGCGCGCACATTGCCCCGTAAGGCCTTCCACTGGACGATTGCTCCCTATAGAACTCAATACTCCCTCTGCCCCGAATTACTTGTCACAGAAATGGATGTATCTAGACGTATTTTAGTTATAGATACGTCCATTTCCGTGACAAGTAATTCCGGACGGAGGTATGTAAGCATGGAACTGCAATTTGTGAGGTACTTGAATGATGTTTATTTGGCTGAATTCAGATAATCTAAATTTTGGAATGTTTGTTGATTACAAATGAAAGGAGACTATGTTCTTTAAGACGCTATTATACTGTTAACAGGACATCAACATGTATGAATCGATATACTTTTTTGAAATATCGTTCTGAACATAGACGCATAAATAATGACAGACCTTGTGTTAATATTTGGAATCTTTCTGCATCTAAAACCTTGTCCAATCAGTATTTTGGATATTACCTAACTGTTACTTATGAGTTATGATTACTTAGTAGTTACACAAAAAATGGAACCAAATATATACTCCCTCCGATCCATATTACTCCAAATCATAATCTAACACTAAAACGTGTCTGTATCAGACAAATCTAAGACAAGTAATATGGATCGGAGGGTAATACTTTTGTTACATTTAGTATGCAATTATCAGTAACCTCAGATGACTAGGTTATATCTGCTGGCTCTTTGGGCAATTAATTATGACTGATTCATTATTGCTTTGCCCAATTGGTTGTGGTACAGGTGAACAAAGTCCGTTTAGATGAAGACTTGGAGCAAACATGGGAAGTCCTTGCAGAGCCAATACAGACTGTAAGATTTGCTTTGTTCTGTTCATCCTCCCTTCAGTCTGATTTGTGATTGTGCTATGCTTGCATGGAGTTTGTTAGGCTGGTATATTTATGAAGTTTGTATGGATCTTGATTTACTTTACTTTGTCTAAAAAGTGACTAGATTAGGTGCTTATTGTGTGATCATGCCCCAGTATGGCATTTAATGCACCACTATGTTTATTGTTTAAGCCTGCAGTGGTATTCTCAAGTGGTCAAAGCCAAAGCAAGTATTATTCTCACTCGAGGCAAATCATGCCTACCCCAACTTGTTTGGGACTAAAGGCTTTGCTGCTGCTGCTGCGAGGCAAATCATAATTTTACCGTTGACTTCTGTAGGTGATGCGAAGGTATGGGATCCCCGAACCCTATGAGAAACTGAAGGAAATGACCAGAGGCCAGGCTGTGACCAAAGACAGCATACGCCAATTCATTGAAGGTCTTGACCTGCCGGAGGATGCGAGGTCAAGTCTTTTGAAGTTAACACCACACTCTTACACTGGAGAGGCGGAGAATCTGGCTGCAAATATTTGGAATGTGGTTGACCTGAAATCTGGATTTAAGATCAAGTGAGCTTCTACACTGGCCCTGGGTAGTCTGCCCACTTTTTTTGACGAACGACAGCGACAATAACATCGAAAGCTTCAAGGGGAACATCACATCGTAGCTTAGCGTTCAAAGATTGTTTGTCACGCTAATTTATGGTTCTCATTGAAAAAGCTTGTGGTGCGTGTGGCATGCGCCCCCCGCGGAATTGTACCATCACTATTCGTTCTGTCGTGTGGACTAACACTTCCAGGGCTGCTTGGTGGATTTGTGCGACTTGCGGTAAACGTCTTAGTCTTCCTGGCCGACGTGTTGCGTGTTAAATAGAAGGGGTTGCGAGCCCAATACGTGTACAGGTTGTTGAAACAGATACATCTTGCAAAGGAAGAAAACTAGAGATAAGAGGAGATAAAGATACAAAGGATTTTAGCTAACTAACTACTCCTCCGGCTGTGTTGATCTTCCTTCATGTATACGCCTTGTACACGTCTGCAACTGAATCATGTTTGACACATGTTTGACACCCTCCCTTAATTACAACTTCATCAAGTTGAGATTATGTTTGAAGTCTTCAAAGCTTCTTGTGGGTAGAGCCTCGGTGAAACCATCCGCAACCTGGTCTTCTGGTCTTGTGAGTGAATAAACCGAATGTCCAAGAGTTTATTTGCAACTCTTTCTTGAACAAAATGAAAGTCTATCTCAATGTGTTTAGTCCTAGCATGAAAAACTGGATTTGCTGACAGATAGGTAGCACCTAGATTGTCACATCATAAACATGGAGCTCTAGTGCTTTTCATACCTAGTTCCTTTAAAATTGATTACACCCATATGATCTCTGCTGTTGCATTGGCCAATGCTTTGTATTCAGCTTCTGTACTGGATCTTGAAACTGTAGCTTGCTTCCTTGCACTTCAAGATATCAAGTTAGGTCCAAAAAATACTGCAAAGCCACCAGTTGACCGTCTGTCATCTAGACATTCAGCCCAATCTGAGTCAGAGAAGGCACTGATAAGTGTAGAGGATGACTTGCTAAAATTTAGACCAATGCTCAATGTATTTTTCACATATCTCACTATACGTTTTGCAGCAGTCATGTGAACAGTGGTAGGTGCATGCAGAAACTGACATACTTTGTTAACAGCAAAAGAAATGTCTGGTCTTGTCAGTGTTAGGTACTGAAGTGCACCTACCAAGCTTCTGTATTTTGTACCATTTTCTGAACTCGGAAGCTCTCCTTCAGTAAGAGACAGTTTTTCTGTACTAGATAAAGGAGTGGGTGCAGGCTTACAACTTTGCAAACCAGCCTTTTTTACTAAGTCTGTTGCATACTTTTCTTGAGAGAGGTGAAGACCATCCTTGTGTTGCTTGACCTCAATACCAAGAAAATAATGTAGATCTCCTAGATCCTTGAGGGCAAATTCTGCACTCAAATCCTTCAACAGTGCTGTTATTGCTTCATTAGATGAACTTGTCACAATTATATCATCAACATATATGAGAACAAATATGGATGTACTTGACTTGTTATAGATAAATAACGAGGTGTCAGACTTTGACGGAACAAAACCAAGTGCTTGCATCTTTTTACTGAGACGAGAATACCATGCTCTTGGGGCTTGTTTCAGTCCATACAATGCCTTGTCAAGTTTGCACACATAAAGTGGTGCATGTGCATTTACAAACCCAGGTGGTTGTTTCATGTAAACCTCTTCTTCCAGAACACCATGGAGGAACGCGTTCTGAACATCTAGCTGACGTAAACTCCATCCCCTGGACACAGCAATAGACAAAACAAGACGAATAGTGGCAGGTTTCACAACCGGACTAAATGTGTCCTCATAGTCAATACCATACCGTTGTTTAAAGCCCTTTGCAACAAGTCTGGCTTTATAACGATCAATGGTTCCATCAGCTTTCCTCTTTATCCTAAAGACCCACTTACAGTCGATAAGATTTTTACCTTGTTATGGAGGAACCAAATGCCATGTTCTGTTTTTCCTAAGTGCCATGATTTCATCATTCATTGCTTTTCTCCAACGTGCATCACCCAAAGCATCTTCAAGAGTATTGGGTTCTCCTGGCTCACCTGTTGAACATACTAGCGCATATTTTGTAACATGCTTATAATCAATAGGTTTAATTACCCCTTGTTGAAGTCATGTTCGGCGTGGAATAGCAACAGGAGCCTCTGCAGAGCGCTCCGGCACAGAGGATCCAGGGTCTGGATCGGGGCGATCCTAACCTGATCCCGAGGAAGATCCATGTGTTGGGGAACGTAGTAATTTCAAAAAAAAATCCTACGTACACGCAAGATCATGGTGATGGCATAGCAACGAGAGGGGAGAGTGTTGTCCACGTACCCTCGTAGACCGTAAGCGGAAGCGTTATGACAATGCGGTTGATGTAGTCATACGTCTTCACGATCCGGCCGATCCAAGTACCGAACGTACGGCACCTCCGAGTTCAGCACACGTTCAGCTCGATGACGATCCCCGGGCTCCGATCCAGCAAAGCTTCGGGGATGAGTTCCGTCAGCACGACGGCGTGGTGACGATGATGATGCTCTACCGGCGCAGGGCTTCGCCTAAACTCCGCGACGATATGACCGAGGTGGAATATGGTGGAGGGGGGCACCGCACACGGCTAAGGAACGATCCGTAGATCAACTTTTGTTCCTCCTAGAGGTGCCCCCCTGCCCCCGTATATAAAGGAGCAAGGGGGGAGGGGGCGGCCAGCCTAGGAGGGGCGCGCCAAGGGGAGTCCTACTCCCACCGGGAGTAGGACTCCCTCCTTCCTTGTTGGAGTAGGAGAAAGGGGGAAAGAGGGGGAGAGGAGGAAGGAAAGAGGGGCCGCACCCCTTGTCCAATTCGGACCAGAGGGGGGCTGCGCGCCTCCTTCCTTTCGGCCTCTCTCCTCTATTCCCGTATGGCCTAATAAGGCCCATATACTTCCCGGCGAATTCCCGTAACTCTTCGGTACTCCGAAAAATACCCGAATCACTCGGAACCTTTCCGAACTCCGAATATAGTCGTCCAATATACCGATCTTTACATCTCGACCATTTCGAGACTCCTCGTCATGTCCCCGATCTCATCCGGGACTCTGAACTCCTTCGGTACATCAAAACTCATAAACTCATAATATAACTATAATCGAAACGTTAAGCGTGCGGACCCTACGGGTTCGAGAACTATGTAGACATGACCTAGAACTATTCTTGGTCAATAACCAATAGCGGAACCTGGATGCCCATATTGGCTCCTACATATTCTACGAAGATCTTTATCGGTCAAACCGCATAACAACATACTTTGTTCCCTTTGTCATCGGTATGTTACTTGCCCGAGATTCGATCGTCGGTATCCAATACCTAGTTCAATCTCGTTACCGGCAAGTCTCTTTACTCGTTACATAATGCATCATTCCGTAACTAACTGATTAGCTACATTTCTTGCAAGGCTTATAGTGATGTGCATTACCGAGAGGGCCTAGAGATACCTCTCCGACAATCGGTGTGACAAAACCTAATCTCGAAATATGCCAACCCAACATGTACCTTTGGAGACACCTGTAGTACTCATTTATAATCACCCAGTTACGTTGTGACGTTTGGTAGCACCCAAAGTGTTCCTCCGGTAAACGGGAGTTGCATAATCTCATAGTTACAGGAACATGTATAAGTCATGAAGAAAGCAATAGCAACATACTAAACGATCAAGTGCTAGGCTAACGGAATGGGTCATGTCAATCACATCATTCTCCTAATGATGTGATCCCATTAATCAAATGACAACACATGTCTATGGTTAGGAAACATAACCATCTTTGATTAATGAGCTAGTCAAGTAGAGGCATACTAGTGACTATATGTTTGTCTATGTATTCACACATGTATCATGTTTCCGGTTAATACAATTCTAGCATGAAAAATAAACATTTATCATGAAATAAGGAAATAAATAATAACTTTATTATTGCCTCTAGGGCATATTTCCTTCAGTCTCCCACTTGCACTAGAGTCAATAATCTAGTTCACATCGCCATGTGATTTAACATCAATATTCACATCTACATGTGATTAATACCCATAGTTCACATCATCATGTGATCAACACCCAAAGGGTTTACTAGAGTCAATAATCTAGTTCACATGGCTATGTGATTAACACCCAAAAAGTACTAAGGTATGATCATGTTTTGCTTGTGAGAGAAGTTTAGTCAACGGGTATGTCACATTCAGAGCCGTATGTATTTTGCAAACATTATATGTCTTCAATGCTCTGCATGGAGCTACTCTAGCTTAATTGCTCCCACTTTCAATATGTATCCAGTTTGAGACTTAGAGTCGTCTGGATTAGTGTAAAAGTTTGCACCGATGTAACTTTTACAACGAACTCTTTTATCACCTCCATAATCGAGAAACACCTCCTTAGTCCTTACTAAGGATATTCTTGACCGCTGTCCAGTGATCTACTATTAGATCAAAATTGTATTCCTTTGCCAAACTCAGAGCAAGGTATACAATATGTTTGGTTCACAGCATATCATACTTTATAGAACCTATGACTGAGGCATAGGGAATGACTTTTCATTCTCTTTCTATTTTCTACTATGGTCGGGTCTTGAGTCTTACTCAACTTCACACCTTGCAACACAGGCAAAAACTCCTTCTTTGACTGTTCCATTTTGAACTATTTCAAAAATTTATTAAGGTATGTATACATTGAAAAAAACTTATCAAGCGTCTTGATCTATCTATATAGATATTGATGCTCAATGTGTAAGCAGCTTCACCGAGGTCTTGCTTTGAAAAACTCTTATTCAAGTATCCTTTCATGCTATCTAGAATTTCTATATCATTTCCAATCAACAATATGTCATCCACATATAATATTAGAAATGCTACAGAGCTCCCACTCACTTTCTTGTAAATACAGACTTCTCCAAAAGTCTGTATAAAACCATATGCTTTGATCACACTATCAAAGCGTTTATTCCAACTCCGAGATGCTTGCACCAGTCCATAGATGGATCGCTGGAGCTTGCATACTTTGTTAGCACCTTTTGGATCAACAAAACCTTTTGGTTGCATCATATACAACTCTTCTTCCAGAAATCCATTCAAGAATGCAGTTTTGACATCCATTTGCCAAATTTCATAATCATAAAATGCAGCAATTGCTAACATGATTCGGACAGACTTAAGCATCGTACGGGTGAGAAAGTCTCATCGTAGTCAACCCCTTGAACTTGTCGAAAACCTTTTGCAACAAGTCGAGCTTTATAGACAGTTACATTACCATCAGCGTCAGTCTTCTTCTTAAAGATCCATTTATTCTCAATGGCTTGCCGATCATCGGGCAAGTCAACCAAAGTCCATACTTTGTTCTCATACATGGATCCCATCTCAGATTTCATGGCCTCTAGCCATTTTGCGGAATCTGGGCTCACCATCGCTTCTTCATAGTTCGTAGGTTCGTCATGGTCTAGTAACATAACTTCCAGAACAGGATTACCATATCACTCTGGTGCGGATCTTACTCTGGAAGACCTACGAGGTTCTGTAGTAACTTAATCTGAAGTTTCATGATCATCATCATTAACTTCCTCACTAATTGGTGTAGTAGTCACAGGAACAGATTTCTGTGATGAACTACTTTCCAATAAGGGAGCAGGTACAGTTAGCTCATCAAGTTCTACTTTCCTCCCACTCACTTCTTTCGAGAGAAACTCCTTCTCTAGAAAGGATCCATTCTTAGCAATGAATGTTTTGCCTTCGGATCTGTGATAGAAGGAGTACCCAACAGTTTCCTTTGGGTATTCTATGAAGACGCACTTCTCCGATTTGGGTTCGAGCTTATCAGGTTGAAAACCTTTTTCATATAAGCATTGCAACTCCAAACTTTAAGAAACGAAAGCTTAGGTTTACTGCTAAACCATAGTTCATATGGTGTTGTCTCAATGGATTTAGATGGTGCCCTTTTAACGTGAATGCACCCGTCTCTAATGCATAACCCCAAAACAATAGTGGTAAATCAGTAAGAGACATCATAGATCGCACCATATCCAATAAAGTGCGGTTACGACGTTCGGACACACCATAACGTTGTGGTGTTCCAGGTGGCGTAAGCTGTGAAACTATTCCACATTGTTTTAATTAAAGACCAAACTCGTAACTCAAATATTCGTCTCCGCGATCAGATCGCAGAAACTTTATTTTCTTGTTACGATGATTTTTCCACTTCACTCTGAAATTCTTTGAACCTTTCAACTATTTCAGACTTATGTTTCATCAAGTAGATATACCCATATATGCTCAAATCATTTGTGAAGGTCAGAAAATAACGATACTTGCCACGAGCATCAACACTCATTGGATGGCATACATCGGTATGTATTATTTCCAATAAGTCAGTAGCTCGTTTCATTGTTCTGGAGAACGGAGTTTTAGTCATCTTGCCCAATAGGCATGGTTCGCAAGCATCAAATGATTCATAACCAAGTGATTCCAAAAATCCATCTTTATGGAGTTTCTTCATGCGCTTTACACCGATATGACCCAAACAGCAGTGCCACAAATAAGTTGCACTATCATTATTAACTTTGCATCTTTTGGCTTCAACATTATGAATATGTGTATCACTACGATCGAGATCCAACAAACTATTTTCATTGGGTGTATGACCATTGAAGGTTTTATACATGTAAACAGAACAACAATTATTCTCTGACTTTAAATGAATAACAGTATTGCAATAAACATGATCAAATCATATTCATGCTCAACGCAAACGCCAAATAATATTTATTTAGGTTTAACACTAATCCCGAAAGTATAGGGAGTGTGCGATGATGATCATATCAATCTTGGAACCACTTCCAACACACATCGTTACTTCACCCTCAACTAGTCTCTGTTTATTCTGTAACTCCTATTTCGAGTTACTAATCTTAGCAACCGAACAAGTATCAAATACTCAGGGGCTACTATAAACACTAGTAAGGCACACATCAATAACCTGTATATAAAATATACCCTTGTTCACTTTGCCATCCTTCTTATCCACCAAATATTCAGGACATTTCCGCTTCCAGTGACCATTTCCTTTGCAGTGTAAGCACTCAGTTTCAGGCTTTGGTCCAGCTGTGGGCTTCTTCGCGGGAGTGACAACTTGCCTGTCATTCTACTTGAAGTTCCCTTTCCATCCCTTTGCCCTTTTCTTGAAACTAGTGGTCTTGTCAATCATCAACACTTGATGCTCTTTCTTGATTTCTACCTTCGTCGATTTCAACATCACGAAGAGCTCGGGAATCGTTTTCGTCATCCCTAGCATACTATAGTTCATCACAAAGTTCTACTAACTTGGTGATGGTGACTAGAGAATTCTGTCAATCACTATATTATCTGGAAGATTAACTCCCACTTGATTCAAGCGATTGTAGTACCCAGACAATCTGAGCACATGCTCACTAGTTGAGCGATTCTCCTCCATCTTTTAGCCACAGAACTTGTTGGAGACTTCATATCTCTCAACTCGGGTATTTGCTTGAAATATTAACTTCAACTCCTGGAACATCTCATATGGTCCATGACGTTCAAAACGTCTTTGAAGTCCCGATTCTAAGCCGTTAAGCATGGTGCACAAAACTATCAAGTAGTCATCATATTGAGCTAGCCAAACGTTCATAACGTCTGCATTTGCTCTTGCAATAGGTCTGTCACCTAGCGGTGCATCAAGGACATAATTCTTCTATGCAGCAATGAGGATAAACCTCAGATCACGGATCCAATCCGCATCATTGCTACTAACATCTTTCAACACAATTTTCTCTAGGAACATATCAAAATAAACATATGAAAGCAACAATGCAAGCTATTGATCTACAACATAATTTGCAAAATACTACCAGGACTAAGTTCATGATAAATTAAAGTTTAATTAATCATATTACTAAAGAACTCCCACTTAGATAGACATCTCTCTAGTCATCTAAGTGATTACGTGATCCAAATCAACTAAACCATGTCCGATCATCACGTGAGATGGAGTAGTTTCAACGGTGAACATCAATATGTTGATCATATCTACTATATGATTCACGCTCGACCTTTCGGTCTCCATGTTCCGAGGCCATATCTGTATATGCTAGGCTCGTCAAGTTTAACCTGAGTATTCCGCGTGTGCAACTGTTTTGCACCCGTTGTATTTGAACGTAGAGCCTATCACACCCGATCATCACGTGGTGTCTCAGCACAAAGAACTTTCGCAATGGTGCATACTCAGGAAGAACACTTCTTGATAATTAGTGAGAGATCATCTTATAATGCTACCGTCAATCAAAGCAAGATAAGATGCATAAAGGATAAACATCACATGCAATCAATATAAGTGATATGATATGGCCATCATCATCTTGTGCTTGTGATCTCCATCTTCGAAGCACCGTCGTGATCACCATCGTCACCGGCGCGACACCTTGATCTCCATCGTAGCATCGTTGTCGTTACACCATCTATTGCTTCTACGACTATCGCTCCCGCTTAGTGATAAAGTAAAGCAATTACAGGGCGTTTGCATTTCATACAATAAAGCGACAACCATATCGCTCCTCCCAGTTGCCGATAACTTTGGTTACAAAACATGATCATCTCATACAATAAAATATAGCATCACGTCTTGACCATATCACATCACAACATGCCCTGCAAAAACAAGTTAGACGTCCTCTACTTTGTTGTTGCAAATATTACGTGGCTGCTACGGGCTTAGCAAGAACCGTTCTTACCTACGCATTAAAACCACAACGATAGTTTGTCAAGTTGGTGCTATTTTAACCTTCGCAAGGACCGGGCGTAGCCACACTCGATTCAGCTAAAGTGAGAGAGACAGACACCCGCCAGCCACCTTTAAGCACGAGTGCTCGTAACAGTGAAACTAGTATCGCGTAAGCGTACGCCTAATGTCGGTTCGGGCCGCTTCATCTCACAATACCGCCGAACCAAAATATGACATGCTGTAAGCAGTATGACTTGTATCGCCCACAACTCACTTGTGTTCTACTCGTGCATATAACATCAACGCATAAAACCTAGGCTCGGATGCCACTGTTGGGGAACATAGTAATTTCAAAAAAATTCCTACTTACAAGCAAGATCATGGTGATGGCATAGCAACAAGAGGGGAGAGTGTTGTCCACGTACCCTCGTAGACCGTAAGCGGAAGCGTTATGACAACGCGGTTGATGTAGTCGTACGTCTTCACGATCCGACCGATCCAAGTACCGAACGTACGGCACCTCCGAGTTCAGCACACGTTCAGCTCGATGACGATCCCCGGGCTCCGATCCAGCAAAGCTTCGGGGATGAGTTCCGTCAGCACGACGGCGTGGTGACGATGATGATGCTCTACCGGCGCAGGGCTTCGCCTAAACTCCGCGACGATATGACCGAGGTGGAATATGGTGGAGGGAGGCACCGCACACGGCTAAGGAACGATCCGTAGATCAACTTGTGTTCCTCCTAGAGGTGCCCCCCTGCCCCCGTATATAAAGGAGCAAGGGGGGAGGGGGCGGCCGGCCTAGGAGGGGCGCGCCAAGGGGAGTCCTACTCCCACCGGGAGTAGGACTCCCTCCTTCCTTGTTGGAGTAGGAGAAAGGGGGAAAGAGGGGGAGAGGAGGAAGGAAAGAGGGGCCGCACCCCTTGTCCAATTCGGACCAGAGGGGGGCTGCGCGCCTCCTTCCTTTCGGCCTCTCTCCTCTATTCCCGTATGGCCTAATAAGGCCCATATACTTCCCGGCGAATTCCCGTAACTCTTCGGTACTCCGAAAAATACCCGAATCACTCGGAACTTTTCCGAACTCCGAATATAGTCGTCCAATATATCGATCTTTACATCTCGACCATTTCGAGACTCCTCGTCATGTCCCCGATCTCATCCGGGACTCCGAACTCCTTCGGTACATCAAAACTCATAAACCCATAATATAACTATCATCGAAAAGTTAAGCGTGCGGACCCTACGGGTTCGAGAACTATGTAGACATGACCTAGAACTATTCTTGGTCAATAACCAATAGCGGAACCTGGATGCCCATATTGGCTCCTACATATTCTACGAAGATCTTTATCGGTCAAACTGCATAACAACATACTTTGTTCCCTTTGTCATCGGTATGTTACTTGCCCGAGATTCGATCGTCGGTATCCAATACCTAGTTCAATCTCGTTACCGGCAAGTCTCTTTACTCGTTACGTAATGCATCATTCCGTAACTAACTCATTAGCTACATTGCTTGCAAGGCTTATAGTGATGTGCATTACCGAGAGGGCCCAGAGATACCTCTCCGACAATCGGTGTGACAAAACCTAATCTCGAAATACGCCAACCCAACATGTACCTTTGGAGACACCTGTAGTACTCCTTTATAATCACCCAGTTACGTTGTGACGTTTGGTAGCACCCAAAGTGTTCCTCCGATAAACGGGAGTTGCATAATCTCATAGTTACAGGTGTCTCCAAAGTGTTCACCCAGTTACGTTGTGACGTTTGGTAGCACCCAAAGTGTTCCTCCGGTAAACGGGAGTTGCATAATCTCATAGTTACAGGAACATGTATAAGTCATGAAGAAAGCAATAGCAACATACTAAACGATCAAGTGCTAGGCTAGCTGAATGGGTCGTGTCAATCACATCATTCTCCTAATGATGTGATCCCATTAATCAAATGACAACACATGTCTATGGTTAGGAAACATAACCATCTTTGATTAATGAGCTAGTCAAGTAGAGGCATACTAGTGACTATATGTTTGTCTATGTATTCACACATGTATCATGTTTCCGGTTAATACAATTCTAGCATGAATAATAAACATTTATCATGAAACAAGGAAATAAATAATAACTTTATTATTGCCTCTAGGGCATATTTCCTTCACCATGCAGGGCTCCAGAATCTGCAGCGTGAGCAGTCGATGCCGGATTCGGATTTTCTGCGGCTGTGGCGCGTGGTGCAAGCGATGATTTGGCCACAGAGGATCTGAGCCGGGGCACATCATCATGGCCAAATGATTGCCTCCTGGACCCCGGACTGACAGGGCCTGCCCCCGCATCCGCCGAGCCAGTCTTGGCGCGTCGCTTGTAGACGCGCAGTTGGCCGTCTTGCTGGACCCGGCCCAAGCCAGCGCCGGCCTGCCATCTGTCAGGCGATGATTCGCGCGCGCGAGAGGAGGCGTTGCGGCCCGCCGGGCTCTGCCGCGAGGCTGACGTGGACTCGTCTGCACGCCCGCCTGAGACGTCCGTGCGCCCGCCTGCGTCTGTCGGGACTGGCGCGGAAGATTCGCTGCCAGACGCGGATCCCAGGGAAGATTGGCTGCGCGTCTGCAGCGCTTGCTCTGATCCCGAGGAGGATCTGTCCCCTGGACTGGGACACATGAAATAAGGACCTGTTGGTCCATTTTCTTCACCATGTTCTGCGATTTTTACACCGCTGTTTTCTGCATCATTACAAAGCTCATGGAGACTATTAGTAGGGTTAGTCATATGATCATCACAATTTGTAATACCCCCTTGATCATAGCCAGAAAGATGAGAAGGTAGGAGCAAAATTTCTTTGCGAAGGAGTGCGCCGGCGTTAGGGTGGAGATCCGCAAAGGGGAACTTGGTCTCATCAAAAACAACATCGCGAGAGATGTAAACCCTACCAGTAGAGATGTCAAGACACTTGACACCTTTGTGTTGGGCACTATAACCAAGGAAAGCACACTATTTTGATCTAAACATGAGCTTGCGTTTGTTGTAAGGCCGAAGATTTGGCCAACAAGCACAGCCAAAGACACGAAGAGAGGTGTAATCTGGTTTTGTGTGGAGGAGGCGTTCCATAGGTGTTTCATTGTTGATAACACGACTAGGTAACATGTTGATAATATGAACGGCTGTCAGAAAAGCCTCATCCCAGAACTTGAGGGGCATTGATGCTCCGGCTAGGAGGGCCAAGCCAACCTCGACAATGTGCCTATGCTTGCATTCGGCCGACCCGTTTTGTTGGTGAGCGTGCGGGCATGATACATGGTGAGATATGCCTATGCTTTGGAAGAAGGAATTTAGTTTCTCGTATTCCCCTCCCCAATCAGACTGGACAGCAAGAATCTTACTGTCAAACTTTCTTTCAACAAGTGCTTGAAAGTTGTGAAAAACTTGGAACACATCCGATCTTCTCTTGAGGAGATAGATCCATGAAAATTTGCTATAGTCATCGATGAAGCTCACATAATATGTGTGTCTACCAACCGAGGAGGGGGCAAGTCCCCACACATCGGAGAAGATCAATTGCAAAGGTTTGGTGGATACACTAGTAGAGATAGGATACGGTAATTGATGACTTTTAGCACACTGACATGAATTACAAATAGTTTCAATGTTTCGCTCACCAACAAACGGGAGCTTATTTTTCCTAAGTAATTTTTCAACTAAAGAGAAAGAGGCATGTCCTAAACGATCGTGCCATCATGTGGACGAAAGCTTGATAGCACCACAAGCTTGTTTATTGAATCTTCTAAACTCCGGAATCAACGGGTAGAGCCCTTGAACGCATCTACCTCGATAGAGAATTTTCCTCGTTGCCTGATCCTTGATCAAAAAGAAATAAGGATGAAACTCGAGAAAAACATGATTGTCAATGGCAATTCTATGAACAGAGAGAAGATTTTTGTGGGCACTAGGAACATGCAAGATTCGTTTGAGATGAATTTTATGACTAGGGGTATTAAAAATTGAATGGCCAATGTGACGTATACCCATCCCTTCACCACTGGCCGTATGAATTTGATCGTTCCCACGATATTTCTCCTTCATGGTGACTTTCTCGAGCTCGTTGGTGATGTGGTTGGTGGCGCCGCTGTCAACGTACCAGTTTGTGTCAACTCCATAGGAGCCATCGGCCGCCGCTGCAATTTTCTCTTCATCTTGTGAGGAGTCACCATCATCCTCTTCGTAGCGGTACCAACAATCCTTCGCCGTATGTCCTGTCTTGCCACAGATTTGACAGCGGGGCAAGTCCGGACGGGATCTGTTGGAGCCACCACTGCCACCACCGCGACGCCCTTTGGAGTTTCCCGAGCGGCTGCTGCCACGCGAGTTGTTGGAGTAGCCGCCACCACCGGAGCCGAACCTCCCCTTGCCACGGGGAGATGGGCGTGAGCGAGAGCCACCACCGCGGCCTCTGAATGCGGAGTTGGCCGAAGACTTGAAACCACCACCGGAGCCTTGGTACTGCGCCATGCGTTGATCAAAGTTACTGAGCATGGCAAAAAGTTCATCAAGAGTTACCGGGGTGACGCGTGCGTCCAGTGCAGAGACAAGGGGCTGATAGTCTTGGTCCAGCCCGTGGATGATGTAGGACATGAGCTCGTCATCTTGGATGGGTTTGCCCGCCGCGGCGAGTTCATCGGCGAGGCCTCTCATGGCGGCGAAGAAGGAGGCCACCGATTGATTTCCCTTCTGCGCATTGATCAGCGCTGTACGAATGTTGTTGACGCAGCTGAGTGACTGTGACGAGAACATGCTCGCCAGTGCCACCCAGAGTTCGCGCGCCGTGGTGATCGTGGTCACCGTGACGAGCACCTCCTTGGAGAGGTTTTGGAGCAGGTATCCGAGGACCTGCTGGTCCTCCCTCACCCAAAGTGGATGAAGGGGATTTGGCCCGGTGGTCTCCTTGCCGGTGGCGTCCTTGCTGGTGAGGACCTTGGCCGGCTCAGTCGCCGTGCCGTCGACGTAGTGGAACACGCCGGCGCCCCGCAACTGCGGCGTGATCTGGGTCCGCCACAGAACGTAGTTGGTGCGGGAGAGCTTCTCCGGGACTCCACCGCTGAGCGGCGACTGGAAGGAGGCGGAGGAGGAAGACATGGCGGCGCACTTGATGGAGATGGATTAGCTAGGATTTGTGGAAGAAGAAGGCTCTGTATACCATGTGCGACTTGCGGTAAACGTCTTAGCCTTCCTGGCCGACGTGTTGCGTGTTAAATAGAAGGGGTTGCGAGCCCAATACGCGTACAGGTTGTTGAAACAGATACATCTTGCAAAGGAAGAAAACTAGAGATAAGAGGAGATAAAGATACAAAGGATTTTAGCTAACTAACTACTCCTCCGGCTGTGTTGATCTTTCTTCATGTATACGCCTTGTACACGCCTGCAACTGAATCATGTTTGACAGGATTGATAGCCGCACATGACCAAATTGTTTCATTCCACAAGCGCCCCACAGTAAAAAGGAAAGAAACCTTTTGGGATCGGTCGAGAAGTCTCCGGGAGTCGCACCCTTTGCATTTGCTCTTGCCAGTGCGCTTTTTTTCGCCCTCATATGGTGCTGTTTGATATTGCGTCTCCAATGCTACGCCGTAATGGGATTCGTTTGCAAGACCTGACAGCGACATAGAAGAATCTCTAATCGTTAAGAAAGAAAAAACCATGATTAGAGAAAGGAAAAACCAAGTTCATCCTTATCCGGCGGCGTGAGGAGACGTTGGCGACGCGAAGATCGATTCGTTGGGTAACATTTTACTTACCGGCAACATTCTTCTCGGCTCTCAGCGAGGAAAATCGGAAAACGAGAATTGGTCGCTCCGGTTCCAGCCGACACGTGAGAAGGGAGATCATCCGTGTCTCCATCTAGCCACTGCTGAGACGACGCCTACAGTGACACGCTGATACAGGGACCGCTCCGGCCGTGAACCAATGCTACAGCATTTCTGGTTGCGACCATGAGTAGTTGACAGGCAGAGTGCTCAACTGCTGGGCACTATCACGCCAGTGACTGGGCTGATGATTTTGGCAGCCTCTATGTGGGAGCTGTTTGGCCCTGTCGCTGCTTGTGGGGTTAGGGCAAATACAACGCGGTTCACCAAATGGACATCCTCAAATGTTCGCGGATAGGAATAGGGGTGGAGGCCACCTGTCCAAAGTCGTCAAATGTCCACCTCTGCTCCGATCTTCTCTACTATTTGTCAAGCATATAGATTACAAACATATGCAATCACAACAAAAGACATCAAATGTTCAATTAGCTTTTACATCCAATCAATCCCAAAGTTGCTAGTCCGGTTGTCTGTGCCAAAGAGCTCCTTCTTCGAGTCCTAGTCTGGCTGTCCATGCCAAAAATCCCCACTCTTCGCCTAGTCCAGCCCGCTCCCTTTCTGTGAAGCGCTTCAATATGCGCGCAAATAGGCTTGGACAAACAATCTTTCCCACATTGGGATCAAGTCTGACGTTTTCACGAAGCATTTTGAAATCCTCTGAAGCGGCCTTGATCTCAAACTTCTTCTCTTGGAGGTTGAGATTCTTGTCTTGCATCTCTACGAAGATGCAAAACCTCTTTGCCTCTTCCTTCTTAGCCATGATGTCATCAAACTCCTCCATCATCTTGGCCATCGCCCCTTCTCGTTTCTCCTTCTCCTCCTCCCACTTCCTCCCAAGGTCTCTAATCACCTTATTGGTCGGAGCAAAACCCTTCTTGTGTTGAACGGTTGGATCACCACCTTCATCTTCAGTGACCATGGAGATCTTGACGGGATATACAATCATGTCGATCCACTTGCTATGCACATTCAACTTCAACCAACAATGCATATACATGAAGTGATTCTTCTCCATCTTGTGGCATAACGAACGCAGGTACGATCTGGCAAAGAAACACAATGGATAGTCAACAAGGTGCAACATTTAAATCAATAAAACGATCGATGCATAGAGCAACAAACAACAAAACTTATGAGATCTTGGATTCCGACGCCACTTGGCCACCTGGTTTTCACTTGTTTGTAGCAGCTGCAAAAATTGAATGTTGTACCATCGATGGGTGAGCAACTTCGAATTGCGTTGATGGATCACTGTTGTGCGGTTGGGATCGTAGTGCTTTTGCTTGTGAAACCAAGTGTGCAAGCTTTAACAAAACGTCACGGCCCTTTGCTCCGTACCCTGAAACAGATTGATACTACTGGCGAACCATGCCTCACACACCAATTCATCCTCCTCTGGGAAGAAATTAAGTCCCCTCTGCTTCTTCTTTGGGTCGGCACCAGGTGGCCAGTGCTCCTCCGGATCCATGTTCGGTTGCAAGGTGTCCGACTGCGGTTGTTCCTCTGGCTGGGAGTCATCCAGTTGTCCATATTCGTAGCTACCTCCGTCATGGATAATGTTCATCATCGCCTCGTCATCTACCATCGTCCCGCTTGGACGAGGCATTCTGGCAAACAGTGAATGGGCACCGACGGACATGTGGTCCACAATCGGCCCGCAACCGGACAAGCCCCGGCGATTGCGACTCCATGAAGACGTAGTCAGCGTTGAGGTCGACGAAAAATGAGACACGATGGCTAGAGGTGAGTGACAACACGAACTGTTGCGGCGATTGCTACGGTCTGCGGTGCTGGAAGGCATAGTGGTAGGGAGGCTGTGGCTGGGACGACCACATCGTCGATTATTCGGGCGGCACCAGGGTGGCAGCTTGCTTTGTTGGACGAGGTCTGCCCTGGCAGGCCACCTACGCACCGCCCGCCTTCTTCTTCTACTTCTTCTTCTTCGCCTTCTGGCGGCTGCCTTGGGGCGTCCACCACCATCGGGTCCTCCGACTCTGGTGGGACGAAGATCGTCTCCGCCAGGTCCACTGGCGGCGGCTCCATCTTGGCGGCGGACGACCGGATGATGGGGTGGGGGAAGGTGACAATCAAGACGAAGGTTGTGGTGGGAATGTTCAAAAGTGTGGGGCTCCGGGTGGGGTTTTTGGATGGGTCGGGCATGTTGGAGTCCAACGTAACGAAGGTTTGGACGTCCGCAAACCTCCCATATGCTTGGTTTCGATTTGTGAGATTTCAGACATCTAGAGTGGTCTAAACAAATTTGATGCCCGGTGTTGGATGGCAAAATGCACGGACAGTCTGATTCAAACATTTAGGACTGATCTTGTGATCTGCGTTGGAGTTCCCCTTGGCTTGTTAAGTGAGCTATCATCTCTGGAGGTACAGTTCCACAACAAAGAAATGGAGTAGAGATTAATTGTTGATATCACACGCTTCGCTCCTTTTTAATCGATATTAATTGCCTCACCGCCATATGTCGCTCCTGTGACCGACTGACTTGCACCACCGCCACCTCCCCCTCCTCGCCGCCATTGGTGAGTGTTCCCGGGTGAAGCCCGCACAGCGGGCATCGGTGGCGGCAGGGTCCTGCCCCCTCCCCCCCTCTTGTGTGGCTAGGGTTGCACGGGTCGCCATATCCAAGGGTGTGGCTCTAATGGCCTAGGTGTCTGTCGCCCATGGTGTGTGGAAGGCCGTAGCTTCAAAACCCATTCATGCTGCGAGGAGAAAGAAGGTAAAACTTCCCCCTCGCGCTGACCATGGGGGTATGGAGCGAGCTTCATACTGGTCCTCCCTAGCCTTCATATATGGAGGCTACGAGGTTCATTATGAAGCAATGTCCATAATATATGGCGACGAGAGCCGAGCCATACGAGGACTTTGCTAGAGTGTCATTTTAGGCTAAAATTATCATACTAATGATTATTTTGACCATTGCAGCCCTACAACGACCGTGGTAGAGTTGCTCTAACCTTCCAAACGGGACTTGTACGACTGTGCTACCACTCCACAACCACCTACCAATTAAGAACAACACAAATATGCAAAAACTCCAGCTCCACATGGAACAAGATCCATTCTGAAGACACATAAAGAAAATGGTCCATTTTTATATACAGCAATCGCTTGACCGGGATGATGAGAAAGAGAGATATTTTCTTCCCAAAATTGAAGTCAGCCCCGTTCCCACCACCCACGCACGCACTCGCCGACAGATCCCCAAATCCGTCCTATTCTACCTCATCGATCGTCGTCGTGGAGCGCCGACAAGAAAACCCAATCGCAAAACATCACAATTCCACTCACGCTTCCCAGGTACTACCAGATTATTATTTTTCTCCAAGATAAAGATACGAGTGCTTACCAAATTAGTATATATAGTACTGAAGCAAGCATTGCCATGCCGATGTCTTATGTCTTGGCAGAATCAACGTATGATGAACACAGCATGGTGACAAAGAAATCAAAAGGCTAACCGCACATGGTGGCTAGTAGTACTAGCTTAATTAGCTGCATCCTTCCTCCGTCGGTATGAGTATGACCCTCACAGCGTGCAGCCGCAGAAGAGGAAGAAGCAGCACATCATGGAGATGAGCGCGACGGACTCGACGGCCGTGACGACTCCCCAGAGCACGGCGTCCACGACGAGGGGCACGTCCGGCACGAGCTCGGGCCACCGCCGAATAGCCGCGCCGAGCTGCTCCGGCCGCCAGTCCCACTGGAGGGACGCGTATGACGTCGGCGACGGCAGCAGGGAGGCCAGCTGGCTCGGGAGGCCCCCGAGGTCTGGCGGCCACCGGAGCATGGAGACCAGCCTTCCCGCCATGGCGGCAACTCGGCGAGCGCTGCGTCGGCGTCGGCCGGTGCCGGTCTCCGTGGACGTGGGAGTCGCTGGCTCGAGGTTGTTTTGGTGATGGGGTGGAGCCGTCTAGCGTGGAAGTGTAACGTGTTACGGCTACTTACCCGTCTCGTGCGTGGCGTGTCTCTTGTTCGTACTTCTACTAGTCTCTATCCTTTTTTTCCTTCTTTTTTTAAAAGAAAAAAAATCCTAGCCTCTATCTAGTCTCTATTTTTTTTGAAGGTAAATTAGGGATTTTATTCAAAGTTCACAACGTCCGGAATACAAGCAATCTCCGGTAGAACCCCTAGCCACACATGGCGACCCACTGCGAGAGACGCAGCTCCCTTGACAAGCAGGTGGGCCTCAAAATTATTATCTCTGCTTTCAAAACGGAAATCAACAGAAGAAAAATCATTACAGTTAGTATGGATCTCTCGAAGGATAGGAGCATAAGAAGGAACCCCTGACGATCTAATGTTTGAAATCACTTCGGCACAATCCGTGGCAATGGTGAGATCCTGAAGATTCAATTCCCGGGCTAGAGCTAGTGCTTCGCTGCATGCATGGGCCTCAAGACTTGCCGGGTCAGTAAGGCCATCGAACACCATTGCAGAAGCACCAAGAAACTTGCCAAATCTATCACGACACACAACTCCTATTGCTCCTTTGTCTCCTAAGGTCGACAGCCCCCCATCACAGTTTAGCTTTGAAGTCTCACCCGGGGGTGGTAGCCACACTTTTGCTCGTTGCCGGTTCACTCGTGTGACAGCAGTCGAGGGTTTTAGCGAGTTAGCTATATCCAGCTCCTCCAAAAATCTGTTTACGAAAGACATAGTGGAAAGTGGGCTCTGAAATTCCTCCTCGTGTATAGCTTTTCTCCTGGCCCACCAAATCGCCCACATGGTCACTAAAATTCGAGCTAGGTCTCGTTGATTTGTATTCTCAAACAGCCAGAACAGCCATAGTCTCGCATCTTCGGTTTGGTTTGATATCATATGCTCAACCAGTTTATCATCCTCCAGAGCCCAAACACATCTCGCCATGCGGCAACTCAGTAGCGAGTGGTGCCATGTATCCTCCATTGCTCCACAGATAGAGCACGCGGGGGACTCAGCCATATGTCTGTCATGTCTCACCAGGCCGGTCGGGATAGAGTGTTGGAAATATGCCCTAGAGGCAATAATAAAAGTATTATTATATTTCAATGTTCATGATAAATGTCTTTTATTCATGCTATAACTGTATTATCCGGAAATCGTAATACACGTGTGAATACTTAGACCACAATATGTCTCTGGTGAGCCTCTAGTTGACCAGCTCGTTGTGATCAACAGATAGTCATGGTTTCCTGACTATGGACATTGGATGTCGTTGATAACGGGATCACATCATTAGGAGAATGATGTGATGGACAAGACCCAATCCTAAGCATAGCATAAAAGATCGTGTAGTTCGTTTTGCTAGAGCTTTGCCAGTGTCAAGTATCTCTTCCTTCGACCATGAGATCGTGTAACTCCCGGATACCGTAAGAGTGCCTTGGGTGTATCAAACGTCACAACGTAACTGGGTGACTATAAAGGTGCATTACAGGTATCTCCGAAAGTAGCTGTTGGGTTGACACGGATCGAGACTGGGATTTGTCACTCCGTATGACGGAGAGGTATCTCTGGGCCCACTCGGTAATGCATCATCATAATGAGCTCAATGTGACCAAGGTGTTGGACACGGGATCATGCATTACGGTACGAGTAAAGTGACTTGCCGGTAACGAGACTGAACAAGGTATTGAGATACCGACGATCGAGTCTCGGGCAAGTAACGTACCGATTGACAAAGGGAATTGCATACAGGGTTTGATCGAATCCTCGACATAGTGGTTCATCCGATGACAACATCGAGGAGCATGTGGGTGTTGGGGAACGTTGCAGAAAACAAAAATTTTCCTACTCGTTTCACCAAGATCATCTAGGAGTTCATCTAGCAACGAGTGATTAGATGCATCTACATACCTTTGTAGATCGCGAGCGGAAGCGTTCAAAAGAACGGTGATGATGTAGTCGTACTCGACGTGATCCAAATCACCGATGACCAGCGCCGAACGGACGGCACCTCCGCGTTCAACACACGTACGGAACAACCACGTCTCCTCCTTCTTGATCCAGCAAGGGAGGGAGGAGAGGTTGAGGGAGATGGCACCAGCAGCAGCACGACGGCGTGGTGTTGATGGAGCTGCAGTACTCCGGCAGAGCTTCGCTAAGCACTATGGAGGTTGAGGAGGTGTTGGGGAGGGAGAAGGAGGCAACCAAAGGCCGAGGCGTTCAGGTATGAAGTCCCTCCTCTCCCCCCACTATATATAGGGGTGCCAAGGGGGGGTGGTGCGCAGCCTAGGAGATCCAATCTCCTATGGCCGGCGGCCAAGGGGAGGTTTCCCTCCCCCCCAAGGCACCTAGGAGGTGCCTTACCCTCCTAGGACTCTTGCCCCCTTAAACCCTAGGCGCATGGGCCTATGTGGGGCTGGTGCCCTTGGCCCATTAGGCCAAGGCGCACCCCCTTACAGCCCATGTGGCCCCCCGGGACAGGTGGACCCACCCGGTGGACCCCCGGGACCCTTCCCGTGGTCCCGGTACAATACCGATAACCCCGAAACTTGTCCCGATGCCCGAAACAAGACTTCCCATATATAAATCTTTACCTCCGGACCATTCCGGAACTCCTCGTGATGTCCGGGATCTCATCCGGGACTCCGAACAACATTCGGGTTACTGCATATACATATCCCTACAACCCTAGCGTAACTGAACCTTAAGTGTGTAGACCCTACGGGTTCGAGAGACAAGCAGACATGACCGAGACGACTCTCCGGTCAATAACCAACAGCGGGATCTGGATACCCATGTTGGCTCCCACATGCTCCACGATGATCTCATCGGATGAACCACGATGTCGAGGATTCAATCAACCCCGTACGCTATTCCCTTTGTCTATCGATATGTTACTTGCCCGAGATTCGATCGTCGGTATCCCAATACCTCGTTCAATCTCGTTACCGGCAAGTCACTTTACTCGTACCGTAATGCATGATCCCGTGACCAGACACTTGGTCACTCTGAGCTCATTATGATGATGCATTACCGAGTGGGCCCAGTGATACCTCTCCGTCATACGGAGTGACAAATCCCAGTCTTGATCCATGTCACCCAACAGACACTTTCGGAGATACCCGTAGTCTACCTTTATAGTCACCCAGTTACGTTGTGACGTTTGGCATACCCAAAGCACTCCTACGGTATCCGGGAGTTACACGATCTCATGGTCTAAGGAAAAGATACTTTGACATTGCAAAACTCTAGCAAACGAACTATACGATCTTGTGCTATGTTTAGGATTGGGTCTCGTCCATCACATCATTCTCCCAATGATGTGATCTCGTTATCAATGACATCCAGTGTCCATAGTCAGGAAACCATGACTATCTGTTGATCAACGAGCTAGTCAACTAGAGGCTCACTAGGGACATGTTGGTGTCTGTTATTCACACATGCATTACGATTTCCGGATAACACAATTATAGCATGAATAAAGACAATTATCATGAACAAGGAAATATAATAATAATGCTTTTATTATTGCCTCTAGGGCATATTTCCAACAGTCTCCCACTTGCACTAGAGTCAATAATCTAGTTACATTGTGATGAATCGAACACCCATGGAATTCTGGTGTTGATCATGTTTTGCTCTAGGGAGAGGTTTAGTCAACGGATCTGCTACATTCAGGTCCGTATGTACTTTACAAATCTCTATGTCTCCATCTTGAACATTTTCACGAATGGAGTTGAAGCGACGCTTGATGTGCCTTGTCTTCTTGTGAAACCTGGGCTCCTTGGCAAGTGCAATAGCTCCAGAGTTGTCACAGAAGAGCTTGATCGGCCCCGACGCATTGGGTATGACTCCTAGGTCGGTGATGAACTCCTTCATCCATATTGCTTCATGTGCTGCCTCCGAGGCTGCCATGTACTCCGCTTCACATGTAGATCCCGCCACGACGCTTTGCTTGCAACTGCACCAGCTCACTGCCCCACCATTCAAAATATACATGTATCCGGTTTGTGACTTAGAGTCATCCAGATCTGTGTCGAAGCTAGCGTCGACGTAACCCTTTACGACGAGCTCTTCGTCACCTCCATAAACGAGAAACATTTCCTTAGTCCTTTTCAGGTACTTCAGGATATTCTTGACCGCTGTCCAGTGTTCCTTGCCGGGATTACTTTGGTACCTTCCTACCAAACTTACGGCAAGGTTTACATCAGGTCTGGTACACAGCATGGCATACATAATAGAACCTATGGCTGAGGCATAGGGGATGACGCTCATCTCTTCTATATCTTCTGCCGTGGTCGGACATTGAGCTGAGCTCAATTTCATACCTTGCAACACAGGCAAGAACCCCTTCTTGGATTGATCCATATTGAACTTCTTCAATATCTTATCAAGGTATGTGCTTTGTGAAAGACCTATGAGGCGTCTTGATCTATCTCTATAGATTTTGATGCCTAATATATAAGCAGCTTCTCCAAGGTCCTTCATTGAAAAACTTTTATTCAAGTAGGCCTTGATGCTGTCCAAGAGTTCTATATCATTTCCCATCAAAAGTATGTCATCTACATATAATATGAGAAATGCTACAGAGCTCCCACTCACTTTCTTGTAAACACAGGCTTCTCCATAAGTCTGTGTAAACCCAAACGCTTTGATCATCTCATCAAAGCGAATGTTCCAACTCCGAGATGCTTGCACCAGCCCATAAATCGAGCGTTGGAGCTTGCACACTTTGTCAGCATTCTTAGGATCGACAAAACCTTCCGGCTGCATCATATACAATTCTTCCTTAAGGAAACCATTAAGGAATGCCGTTTTGACGTCCATTTGCCATATTTCGTAATCATAGAATGCGGCAATTGCTAACATGATTCGGACGGACTTCAGCTTCGCTACCGGTGAGAAAGTCTCATCGTAGTCAACCCCTTGAACTTGTCGATAACCCTTAGCGACAAGCCGAGCTTTATAGATGGTCACATTACCATCCGCGTCTGTCTTCCTCTTAAAGATCCATTTATTTTCTATGGCTCGCCGCTCAACGGGCAAGTCAGTCAAAGTCCATACTTTGTTTTCATACATGGATCCTATCTCGGATTTCATGGCTTCCAGCCATTTGTCGGAATCTGGTCCCGCCATCGCTTCTTCATAGTTCGAAGGTTCACCGTTGTCTAACAACATGATTTCCAAGACAGGGTTGCCGTACCACTCTGGTGCGGAACGTGTCCTTGTGGACCTTCGGATTTCAGTAGGGGCTTGATCAGAAGTATCTTGATCATTTCATTAACTTCCTCTCTAGTCGGTGCAGGCACCTCAGGAACATTTTCTTGAGTTGCGCCATTTTCCGGTTCAAGAGGCAATACTTCATCAAGCTCTACTTTCCTCCCACTTACTTCTTTCGAGAGAAACTCTTTCTCCAGAAAGGACCCATTCTTGGCAACAAAGATCTTGCCTTCGGATCTGAGGTAGAAGGTGTACCCAATAGTTTCTTTTGGGTACCCTATGAAGACGCATTTTTCCGATTTGGGTTCGAGCTTTTCAGGTTGAAGTTTCTTGACATAAGCATCGCATCCCCAAACTTTTAGAAACGACAGCTTAGGTTTCTTCCCAAACCATAATTCATACGGTGTCGTCTCAACGAATTTCGACGGTGCCCTATTTAAAGTGAATGCGGCAGTCTCTAAAGCATAGCCCCAAAAAGAAAGCGGTAAATCGGTAAGAGACATCATAGATCGCACCATATCTAACAGAGTGCGATTACGACGTTCGGACACACCATTACGCTGAGGTGTTCCAGGCGGCGTGAGTTGTGAAACTATTCCACATTTTCTTAAGTGTGCCCCAAACTCGTGACTCAAGTATTCTCCTCCACGATCTGATCGTAGAAACTTGATTTTCCTGTCACGTTGATTTCAACCTCACTCTGAAATTCCTTGAACTTTTCAAAGGTTTCAGACTTGTGTTTCATTAAGTAGATATACCCATACCTACTTAAATCATCAGTGAGGGTGAGAACATAACGATAGCCACCGCGAGCCTCAACACTCATCGGACCGCACACATCAGTATGTATGATTTCCAATAAGTCGGTTGCTCGCTCCATTGTTCCTGAGAACGGAGTCTTGGTCATTTTACCCATAAGGCATGGTTCGCACGTGTCAAATGATTCATAATCAAGAGACTCTAAAAGTCCATCAGCATGGAGCTTCTTCATGCGTTTAACACCTATGTGACCAAGGCGGCAGTGCCACAAGTATGTGGGACTATCATTATCAACCTTACTTCTTTTGGTACTCACATTATGAATATGTGTAGCATCACGTTCGAGATTCATAAGGAATAAACCATTCACCATAGGAGCATGACCATAAAACATATCTCTCATAAAAATGGAACAACCATTATTCTCAGATTTAAAAGAGTAGCCATCTCGAATTAAACGAGATCCCGATACAATGTTCATGCTCAAAGCTGGCACTAAATAACAATTATTAAGGTTTAAAACTAATCCCGAAGGGAGATGCAGAGGTAGCGTGCCGACGGCGATCACATTGACCTTGGAACCATTCCCGACGCGCATCGTCACCTCGTCCTTTGCCAGTTTCCGCTTATTCCGCAGCCCCTGCTTTGAGTTACAAATGTGAGCAACTGCACCGGTATCAAATACCCAGGAGCTACTACGGGCACTAGTAAGGTACACATCAATTACATGTATATCACATATACCTTTTGTTTTGCCGGCCTTCTTATCCGCTAAGTACTTAGGGCAGTTCCGCTTCCAGTGACCGCTTCCCTTGCAATAAAAGCACTCAGTCTCGGGCTTGGGTCCATTCTTTGGCTTCTTCCCAGCAGCTTGCTTGCCGGGCGCGGCAACCTCCTTGCCGTCCTTCTTGAAGTTCTTTTTACCCTTGCCTTTCTTGAACTTAGTGGTTTTATTGACCATCAACACTTGATGTTCCTTTCTGACTTCTACCTCTGCTGATTTCAGCATAGCAAATACTTCAGGAATGGTCTTTTCCATCCCCTGCATATTGAAGTTCATCACAAAGCTCTTGTAGCTTGGTGGAAGCGACTGGAGGATTCTGTCAATGACCGCATCATCCGGGAGATTAACTCCCAGCTGAGTCAAGCGGTTATGCAACCCAGACATAGTGAGTATGTGCTCACTGACAGAACTGTTTTCCTCCATCTTACAGCTAAAGAATTTGTCGGAGACTTCATATCTCTCGACCCGGGCATGAGCTTGGAAAACCATTTTCAGCTCTTCGAACATCTCATATGCTCCATGTCTCTCAAAACGCTTTTGGAGCCCCGGCTCTAGGCTGTAAAGCATGCCGCACTGAACGAGGGAGTAGTCATCGAAACGTGCCTGCCAAGCGTTCATAACATCTTGTTCTGCAGGGAGAACGGGTGCGTCACCAAGCGGTGCTTGTAGGACATAATCTTTCTTGGCAGCTATGAGGATGATCCTCAGGTTCCGGACCCAGTCCGTATAGTTGCTGCCATCGTCTTTCAGCTTAGTTTTCTCTAGGAACGCGTTGAAGTTGAGGACTACGTTGGCCATTTGATCTACAAGACATATTGCAAAGATTTTAGACTAAGTTCATGATAATTAAGTTCAACTAATCAAATTATTAGTGAACTCCCACTTAGATTAGACATCCCTCTGGTCATCTAAGTATTACATGATCCGAGTTAAACTAGACCGTGTCCGATCATCACGTGAGACGGACTAGTCAACATCGATGAACATCTTCATGTTGATCGTATCTTCTATACGACTCATGCTCGACCTTTCGGCCTTCTGTGTTCCGAGGCCATGTCTGTACATGCTAGGCTCGTCAAGTCAACCTAAGTGTTTGCATGTGTAAATCTGTCTTACACCCGTTGTATGTGAACGTCTGAATAAAACACCCGATCATCACGTGGTGTTTTGAAACAGCGAACTGTCGCAACGGTGCACAGTTAGGGGGAACACTTCTTGAAATTATTGTGAGGGATCATCTTATTTACTACCGTCGTTCTAAATAAACAAGATGCAAAACATGATAAACATCACATGCAATCAAATAATAAACGTGACATGATATGGCCAATATCACATAGCTCCTTTGATCTCCATCTTGGGGCTCCATGATCATCTTGTCACCGGCTTGACACCATGATCTCCATCATCATGATCTCCATCATCGTGTCTCCATGAAGTTGCTCGCCAACTATTACTTCTACTACTATGGCTAACGCGTTTAGCAATAAAGTAAAGTAATTTACATGGCGTTTCTTGATGACACGCAGGTCATATAAAAGAATAAAGACAACTCCTATGGCTCCTGCCGGTTGTCATACTCATCGACATGCAAGTCGTGAATCCTATTACAATAGCATGAACATCTCATACATCACATATAGATCATTCATCATTCATCACAACTTTGGCCATATCATATCACAAACCACTTGCTGCAAAAACAAGTTAGACGTCCTCTAATTGTTGTTGCAAGTTTTACGTGGCTGAATTAGGGTTCTAGCAAGAACGTTTTCTTACCTACGTTAAAGCCACAACGTGATTTGTCAACTTCTATTTACCCTTCATAAGGACCCTGTTCATCGATTCCGCTCCAACTAAAGTAGGAGAGACAGACACCCGCCAGCCACCTTATGCAACTAGTGCATGTTAGTCGGTGGAACCGGTCTCACGTAAGCGTACGTGTAAGGTTGGTCCGGGCCGCTTCATCCCACAATACCGCTGAAGCAAGAAAGGACTAGTAACGGCAAGAAAGTTGACAAATCTACGCCCACAACAAATTGTGTTCTACTCGCGCAAGAAGAACTACGCATAGACCTAGCTCATGATGCCACTGTTGGGGAACGTTGCAGAAAACAAAAAATTTCCTACTCGTTTCACCAAGATCATCTAGGAGTTCATCTAGCAACGAGTGATTAGATGCATCTACATACCTTTGTAGATCGCGAGCGGAAGCGTTCAAAAGAACGGTGATGATGTAGTCGTACTCGACGTGATCCAAATCACCGATGACCAGCGCCGAACGGACGGCACCTCCGCGTTCAACACACGTACGGAACAGCCACGTCTCCTCCTTCTTGATCCAGCAAGGGAGGGAGGAGAGGTTGAGGGAGATGGCACCAGCAGCAGCACGACGGCGTGGTGTTGATGGAGCTGCAGTACTCCGGCAGAGCTTCGCTAAGCACTATGGAGGTTGAGGAGGTGTTGGGGAGGGAGAAGGAGGCAACCAAAGGCCGAGGCGTTCAGGTATGAAGTCCCTCCTCTCCCCCACTATATATAGGGGTGCCAAGGGGGGGTGGTGCGCAGCCTAGGAGATCCAATCTCCTATGGCCGGCGGCCAAGGGGAGGTTTCCCTCCCCCCCAAGGCACCTAGGAGGTGCCTTACCCTCCTAGGACTCTTGCCCCCTTAAACCCTAGGCGCATGGGCCTATGTGGGGCTGGTGCCCTTGGCCCATTAGGCCAAGGCGCACCCCCTTACAGCCCATGTGGCCCCCCGGGACAGGTGGACCCACCCGGTGGACCCCCGGGACCCTTCCGGTGGTCCCGGTACAATACCGATAACCCCGAAACTTGTCCCGATGCCCGAAACAGGACTTCCCATATATAAATCTTTACCTCCGGACCATTCCGGAACTCCTCGTGACGTCCGGGATCTCATCCGGGACTCCGAACAACATTCGGGTTACTGCATATACATATCCCTACAACCCTAGCGTAACTGAACCTTAAGTGTGTAGACCCTACGGGTTCGGGAGACAAGCAGACATGACCGAGACGACTCTCCGGTCAATAACCAACAGCGGGATCTGGATACCCATGTTGGCTCCCACATGCTCCACGATGATCTCATCGGATGAACCACGATGTCGAGGATTCAATCAACCCCGTACGCTATTCCCTTTGTCTATCGATATGTTACTTGCCCGAGATTCGATCGTCGGTATCCCAATACCTCGTTCAATCTCGTTACCGGCAAGTCACTTTACTCGTACCGTAATGCATGATCCCGTGACCAGACACTTGGTCACTCTGAGCTCATTATGATGATGCATTACCGAGTGGGCCCAGTGATACCTCTCCGTCATACGGAGTGACAAATCCCAGTCTTGATCCATGTCACCCAACAGACACTTTCGGAGATACCCGTAGTCTACCTTTATAGTCACCCAGTTACGTTGTGACGTTTGGCATACCCAAAGCACTCCTACGGTATCCGGGAGTTACACGATCTCATGGTCTAAGGAAAAGATACTTTGACATTGCAAAACTCTAGCAAACGAACTATACGATCTTGTGCTATGTTTAGGATTGGGTCTCGTCCATCACATCATTCTCCCAATGATGTGATCTCGTTATCAATGACATCCAGTGTCCATAGTCAGGAAACCATGACTATCTGTTGATCAACGAGCTAGTCAACTAGAGGCTCACTAGGGACATATTGGTGTCTGTTATTCACACATGCATTACGATTTCCGGATAACACAATTATAGCATGAATAAAGACAATTATCATGAACAAGGAAATATAATAATAATGCTTTTATTATTGCCTCTAGGGCATATTTCCGACAGTGGGAGCCATCATGGGTATCCAGATCCCGCTGTTGGTTATTGACTGAGAGCGTCTCGGTCATGTCTGCATGTCTCCCGAACCCGTAGGGTCTACACACTTAAGGTTCGGTGACGCTAGGGTTATTAGGAAGACTAGTATGTGACTACCGAATGTTGTTCGGAGTCCTGGATGGGATCCTGGACGTCACGAGGAGATCCGGAAGGGTCCGGAGGTAAAGATTTATACATGGGAAGTTGTCAAACGGACACCGGGAAGTTTCGGGGTCATACCGGTATTGTACCGGGGCCACCGGAAGGGTTCCGGGGGTCCACCGGGAGGGGCCACCCCTCCCGGGGGGCCACATGGGCTGCGTGGGGCAGGGAGCCAGCCCCTGGTGGGCTGGCCGCACCCCCCTCCCTTGGGCCCATGCGCCTAGGGTTGAAGGGGAACCCTAGAGGGGGCGCCCCCCTTGGCTTGGGGGGCAAGCCACCCTCTCCCCTCTCCCCTAGGCCGCCGCACCTCCCCCTAGATGGGTTCTAGGAGGTCGGCCCCCTTCTCCCTTCCCCCTATAAATAGAGGGGTGAGGGGAGGGCAGCCGAACCACCCTCCAAGGCGCAGCCCTCCCCTCCCCAACACCTCTCCTCCTCCGTTGTGTGCTTGGTGAAGCCCTGTCGGACTACTGCCTCTCCACCATCACCACGCCGTCGTGCTGCCGGTGGAGCTGTCTTCCTCAACCTCTCCTTCCCCCTTGCTGGATCAAGAAGGAGGAGACGTCTCCCGTCCCGTACGTGTGTTGAACGCGGAGGTGTTGTCCGTTCAGCACTTGGTCATCGGTGATTCGAATCACGTCGAGTACGACTACATCATCACCTTGCAAGCTTCCGCACGCGATCTACAAGTGGTATGTAGATGCAAACTCTCTCCCTTGACTCGTTGCTTAGATGAACTCATAGATGGATCTTGGTGAAACCGTAGGAAAAATTTTAATTTTCTGCAACGTTCCCCAACATAGAGGTATGCGCCAACCGCCATACAAAAACTCTTATCTTTGAGGGAACCTTCACCTTCCATAGCTGAGACCAAGAGTTTTTATCTGCAGCCACGTTAGAGTGACCCGGACGATGTTCAAGCCAATTCTCTCGTTGTGTTTTGATGGCACAAATCATCCTGTAAGCTGATCGGACCGAAAAGATCCCTCTCTTGTCGTAGTGCCACGCCCAAAAGTCCTCCTGTTGCCTGGTACTAATCGGTATATTGAGAATCGCTTCAACATCAGCAGGAATGAAGTGCTCAGATAATACTTGTCGGTTCCATGCTCTTGTGGCTGAGTTGATTAGCTCTGAAACCAGCACCGGCGGGTTCGTTGAGCGGGCGCAAAAGGGCCTCAACTTGTAATCTCTCAGCAACCAGTTATCCTTCCAAATATGCGTAGTTGCTCCGGTGCCAATTCTCTTGATGAGCCCCAAAGACAGAATGTCACGGCCCTCCAAGAGTGACCGCCAGACCCGTGAAGGAGCATTGCCTAGTGTGGCGTTCAGCAAATCTGTATTTGGGAAGTAACGAGCTTTTAGAATGCGAGCGCTAAGGGAATCCGGCTGCTGCATCACCCGCCACGCTTGCCAGGCAAGAAGAGCTAGGTTGAATAGCTAGATATCTCAGAAACCCAGGCCGCCCATAAATTTTGGTTTTGACATTGTTTCCCACGACACCCATGCTGTTTTCCGCTCACCATTTTTACTCCCCCATCAAAATTTACGTATCAAACTGTTGATGTGCTCACATAAACCTTGAGGTAGCTTAAAGCATGCCATTGAGTATGTTGGAATGGCCGGGGCGACAGATTTGATGAGGACTTCCTTCCCTCCCGCTGACAGGCACTTTTCCATCCAACCCTGAACATGTTTCCAAATTCGGTCTTTCAAATATTTAAAAGATCCTTCCTTTGCTCTGCCCACATCTGATGGCAAACCCAAATACTTCTCAGTTAACGACTCATTGTGCACATCAAGGATATTCATGATTGCTCCCCTTACCAAATCTGCAACCCCCTTGCTAAAAAAGATTGATGATTTCTCCACATTTATTCTCTGCCCCAAAGCATCGCAGTATACTCTCAGCAGTCCATTAACCCTTGTAGCAGCCTCATCGTTTGCCTCGAAAAAAATAGACTGTCGTCAGCGAAGAGTAGGTGATTAACCAAAGGGGCTTCAGGCGCCACTGCCATTCCCTGAACCCCAATATTTGACTTCAAAAGGCACGATAATCCCTCCGCAGCTAGCAGGAAAAGGTAAGGCGAGATCGGGTCCCCCTGCCGAAGTCCACGTGTAGGCCTGAAACCTTCCAAACTGCCACCGTTAAACAGAACGGAGAAAGAAACCAAAGAAATGCACCTCATAATGGTCTCTGTAAATCTGGGGCTGAAGCCCAACTTAATCATGACCGCTTTCAGGTACGGCCACTCGAGGCGATCATATGACTTCATCATATCTAGCTTAAGTGCACAAAACCTGTTTCCCTTCACCCTCCTGGTTTTCATATAGTGCAAACACTCGTAAGCCGTGATAAAATTATCTGTGATAAGGCGTCCAGGGACAAACGCAGACTGCTCTTCGGAGATGATATCGGGGAGAATCTGCTTCAGCCTGTTGGCTAAGACCTTCGATGCAATCTTATAGATTACATTACAAAGGCTTATAGGCCGAAACTGTCCTAAAACTTTTGGACTGGAGATCTTGGGGATTAAAACAATGAACGTGTTGTTGATCTCCTCCGATGAATCAGCTCCATCAAGCACTCGGATGATCATCCTTGTAACCTCGTCACCACATAAGTCCTAGTGTTTCTAGAAAAAATGCGCGGGAAAGCCATCTGGGCCCGGTGCCTTGGTTGGAAACATCTGAAAGAGGGCCTCCTTAACTTCATCTTTACTGTACTCAGCATTGAGACGGGCATTCATGTCTCCATCTACACGTGTAGGTATGTGAGACAATACCTCCTCCATGCCAATAGTTCCTTCGGAAGCATAGAGGTTTTTGTAGAACTCCGTAGCCATAGCAGCCAACTCGCTCGGGTCCGTGCACACCGATCCATCATCACGGTTCAGTTTAACGATCATGTTCTTAGCCCGTCTGGCGCTAGCTTTCCGCTGAAAAAACCTTGTATTGCTATCCCCTTCCGCTAGCCATGTGATGCGAGAGTGTTGTTTTGCCATGACTTCCTCCCTGTATGCTAGCTCAATAAGGCGGTCCATCACACCTTTATCTTCTTCCCGTGGTCCAGTCTGCAAAGGGTCGCCGCGGAGATCCGCAAGCTGCCGGCGCAAGCCCCTCATCTCCTGGCGCACCGAACCAAAAGTCATCCTACTCCACCGTGACATAGAGGTCGAGACATCATGCAACTTGCTAGCTAATTCAGTTAGTGTCCTCACCGGTCCTCTCCCATCCCATGCTTCGCTAACCACCTCTCTGAACCTCTCGTCCGTTTCCCATGCACATTCATAGCGGAAAGGTTTATTCCCAAAAGATCGTTGACTACCTGCCTCCATATCAGTCTTGAGCAGTATCGGGCTATGATCACTCTTGGCTGCTATTAGATGTTCCAGGGTTGCAAAAGGAAACATGCTAGACCAGCTTGGCGAAACCAAAGCCCGGTCTAGCCGAACTCTGCAGAATTGCCCCCCAGCCACTCGTTTTTCGAACGTCCAATCAAGACCCATATAACCAATGTCTGCCAGGCCACATACATCCACCGCATCTCTGAAACCCTCCATTTGAGCACTGTCCCGAATATTAGGACCCAACTGTTCCTCCTGCCGAAGTATCTCGTTGAAATCGCCAATACATAACCACGACAGGGTACTTTCCCCTCTCAACCTTTTCATAGTCTCCCACGTCTTGTACCTCAAGCTTCTGGTTGCCTCCCCATAGAAGCATGTTAGGCGCCATTGGTCGCCTCTATCTAGTCTCTAGAGTCTAGACTTAATTTTTTTGGAAAATCTTCTCTAGACTTAACACACGAGGGGGTCACATGGTGGTGGGCCGGCTGGAGGGCGACCGTGTTGATTCGCAGGAGCATCGGGGCCCGCTTCACACATAATGTGGTATTCCGTGGGTCGGGCTTCAGGACATCGCCGCTTCGGGTTACGGCGGTATGACGGCCTAGCTGTCCACGGATGTCGACCAACAGTGAACTGAGCCGGCCCAGCGCAGGATCCCTCTCCCGCTTGCGGTTTTGGACCATTTTTTTATGTTTTACTTTTTGTCCATGTTTGTTTTTAATTTTCCTCTTCCCTTTATTTTTCATTTCACGTTTTTTTTCTAATTTTAGAATAATTTTTCAAAAATTGTGAACATTTTGTGTTCATAAATACAAAAAATGATCATCAAATTCAAAAAATGCTCATCACGATTAAAATTTTTCATCATATTTTCTTGATTTTTTTAAATTAATTTCCAAATATATTAATTGAATTCATAAAATGCCATCCGATTCAAAATTTGTTCAAAAAATTCACAAAGTTCATCAAATCAAAATGTCTTCATCAAATACAATAAATGTTCATAGTTATAAATTTGTAAATATTTTTTCAAATCGGCAAACGTTTCCTGAAATTTATGAAGATTTGTTTCAAAATTAGTGAACATTTTTTCGAATTTGGTATAATTTTTCCAAATCTGTGAACTTTTTTTAAATGCATGAACATGTTAAATTCATGAAAGTTTCTTAAATTTAAGGATTTAAAAAAAATTATGACCATTTTTCAAAACCATAAACATTTTTTGGAATACAAAAATTAAGAAAGAAAAAAGAAAAACAACAAAAGAGGAAACCGAGAAAAGGGCGCTCCGCCACGCACATGGGCCGACCCAAAAGGGCGCCGCTGCCACCGTTACATTTGGCTAGCCGACCAACGCCAGTCTCTCTTCCTTCATATCCCGCAGCAAGGAGAGATGCAATGGAGCGGCGTTGTGGTTGGGGAGTAGGCGACACGATGTGAGAGAAATGTGGATAAGAGACATGCAGCGGGGGAAAGGAGGGCTTTCGTGATGTCGGATTTTTTTGCCAAACGAATTCGTGTGTTGACATGTTTGATCTCACTTGCTTTTTTTTTTGAGGGAAGGCCATTATGGCTAGCTTTATTTACTCAGATCAAAATTATATCGTTCACAAGGCTATTGACGATACATGCAGGTGGTTCATCAGTCCAACCATCTGACATTTTATTACAAAAACTATACTTAGCTAGCTCATGAGGTGCGGTATTCGCCGCACGAAAACAATGCTTGAAGGTGACCCTCCCAATTGATGTAACAGTATCTAGATACTCCGCAAAGACTGCTGCCGATGCATCCCATCATTGTGTTTGTCCTGTGCAGAACTGAATGACTTCAAGGAGTCTGATTCAGCCTCAACCCGATTAAAGCCTAATGAATTTGCAAATTGAAGGCCATCTCGCATGGCCCTAGCCTCCATAGCCGTAGCATCTAAAGCACAATCATTGTATTTGCATTGAGCAGCTAGAAATTGCCCCTTCTCATCTCTGATTATAGCGGCCGTTGCTCCTGCACCTGCATCTTGATAAAAAGCAGCGTCAACATTTACTTTAACAAATTTTGGGTCTGGACTCTTCCATCTATGCTCCGTGTCCTCCCTTGCTTGATTTGTGCTTCAGTCGCCTGCAAAGTCCAAAAATCTGACATGAGATTTTTACCACCTGTTTTTTTTTTAACACGGTAATCGAGCCGGAGACCTAGTTTGAGTGAGTAGCTCTGGCGAAACGTAATCGAGCCTGAGACCAAGTTTTTCACGTTCAGGAACCGAACGCGATTTGGTTCAAAAAAAAACGGAAAAAAGAAAACGAACGCGACCGGGGCTGCAAGTGCAAGATCCAAAAGGGCGCCTTCCAGGCTGGTACACGAAAAGCACGGAAACCCGCTACCACGCGAGCGGAGTCCCATCTCGCAGCCTCACGCCACGCCGACCTAATAATCGCGCAATTCACAAATATAAATCCGGCGACTCTTCCAGAAACGGGAGCTAGGGTTTCGCCTCCCCACCCGGCCCTCTCTCCCGCCTATTCCTCCTCCGCGCACCAGCGACCCCTCTCGCCGCCGCCATGGGGACGGAGCGGAAGCGCAAGGTGAGCCTCTTCGACGTTGTCGACGAGACCTCCGTATCCGCGAAGCTCGGCCGCGCCGGCATCAATGGTGCCGCCGCCGCCGCCGCGGCCAATCCGTCCATCAACCGGTGGAACGGCCGGCCCTACTCGGCGCGGTACCTGGAGATCCTCGAGAAGCGCCGCACGCTCCCCGTGTGGCAGCAGAAGGACGAGTTCCTCCGCGTCCTCCGCGACAACCAGACCCTCATCCTTGTCGGAGAAACCGGAAGTGGCAAGACCACTCAGGTATGATATCTGCACCTATATCCGATACGCCCCCATGTATGTGTTGCTCAGGTTGTTGGTTTGTGCCCTCAATTTTTGGATTGAAAAGTTAGGAGGTGTTCTAGAGGCTAGATACCTGGTCCTATGGGTGGATTTGTTAGGTTTATGCTTCTGTGGGCTTGCATAACTAGGGTGATATGGTCATTATGAGGTCGCTGTTCCTATTGGTTGATTTGTTTTGATGATTGATTTGTTCTGTGTGGAACAGATCCCCCAATTTGTGCTCGAGGCTGATGGTTTGAGCAACCGCTCTATGGTTGCCTGCACCCAGCCGCGGAGGGTTGCTGCAATGTCGGTCTCTCGGCGTGTCGCGGAGGAGATGGATGTCACAATCGGGGAGGAAGTTGGTTACAGTATCCGATTCGAAGATTGCAGCAGTCACAAAACTGTTCTCAAGTAAGATTTTTGGTTCTTGTATTTCGTGGAAGAACAGTATCAGTTGCACCATCCTTTTGGCTGATTGATATGAAGTGTATGTTTCTTTTGCTTTTTTAGGTATTCTGATCTAATCATGTTGTGTTGAACACTATTGCTTCCTATCAGATATTTGACAGATGGTATGCTTCTGAGAGAAGCAATGGCAGACCCACTTTTAGAGAGGTACAAGGTGATTGTTCTTGACGAGGCTCATGAGCGCACATTGGCAACGGATGTTCTGTTTGGGCTTCTGAAGGAAGTTCTAAAGAACAGGCCTGACTTGAAGCTTGTTGTCATGAGTGCTACTCTTGAGGCAGAGAAGTTTCAGGGTTATTTCAGTGGTGCACCATTGATGAAGGTTCCTGGTAGACTTCATCCGGTTGAGATCTTCTATACTCAGGAACCAGAAAGGGACTATCTAGAAGCTGCTATCAGGACAGTTGTGCAGATACATATGTGTGAACCTGCTGGTGATATCCTTGTATTCCTTACTGGAGAAGAGGAGATTGAGGATGCGTGTCGGAAAATAAACAAGGAAGTTAATAACATGGGTGATCAGGTTGGCCCAGTTAAAGTCGTGCCATTGTACTCTACTCTCCCCCCTGCAATGCAGCAGAAGATTTTTGACCCTGCTCCACCTCCATTGAAAGAGGAAGGTCCTGCTGGAAGGAAAATCGTTGTGTCCACAAACATTGCTGAGACATCCCTAACCATCGATGGTATAGTGTATGTTATAGATCCAGGGTTTTCCAAACAGAAGGTTTACAATCCAAGGATAAGGGTGGAATCCCTTTTGGTGTCTCCAATTTCCAAGGCAAGTGCGCATCAGAGAGCCGGTCGTGCTGGAAGAACACAGCCTGGGAAGTGCTTCAGGTTGTACACAGAAAAGAGTTTTAATGGTGATTTACAGCCGCAGACGTACCCAGAAATTCTTCGGTCAAACCTGGCAAATACAGTTCTTACTCTGAAGAAGCTTGGAATTGACGACTTAGTGCATTTTGACTTCATGGATCCTCCTGCACCCGAAACTCTAATGAGGGCCTTGGAAGTTCTGAACTATTTGGGGGCACTCGACGATGAAGGCAACCTAACATCTTTAGGTGAAATGATGAGTGAGTTCCCCTTAGACCCACAGATGTCAAAGATGCTTGTCATCAGTCCAAGGTACAACTGTTCAAATGAGATCCTCTCAATATCTGCCATGCTATCAGGTATGTCAACTAGCAATTCCTCTCTCCAAATTGCATCTCTGCAACTACATTATCATGTTGTTATGCACATGCACGGTTTTGCTTGCACCAGTGTGTGCAAGCAAGTTGCCATGGTTCTAGCATGCAGACTAGTGCATGTTTTCTATTTTCTCTTGTTTGTATATTTTGTATATTGTCACCAGCAACTGTCACGCACCTGGCTTGTAGAGCTATTGATCAAAATGATCATACAGTTTAGGCTGATGCAGATAGTTGCTGTATGTTGAGTTATTCTGACAAAGCAAATGGTATCGTCTCGCCTCTTTGCATCTGCTGACCAACCGTGGGCTTCGTCTGTTATTACCATATCCTTTGTCTAGTACCCAATTGCTTTCTCCGGCCTAGGGAGGCACAAAAGGCTGCTGATGAGGCGAAGGCTCGATTTGGGCACATCGATGGGGATCATCTGACACTTTTGAACGTGTACCATGCATACAAGCAAAACAGTAAGCCTATTACCATTCTCATTAAATCTACACCTGGCCTGACTGCAATTTATTGGGGGCTAACAGACTCTTCCTTCACTATGCAGATGAGGATCCTACATGGTGTTATGAGAATTTTGTCAATGCCCGGGCGATGAAGTCTGCTGATAATGTTAGACAACAACTTGTCCGCATCATGACCAGATTCAACCTCAAGATGTGCAGTACAGACTTCAACAGTCGCGAGTACTATGTCAACATCAGGAAAGCAATGCTTTCAGGGTACTTTATGCAGGTTGCTCATCTGGAGCGAACTGGGCATTACTTGACCGTTAAGGATAATCAGGTTGGTATTCTGATTTTGTCTCTTTTATTTCCCTTATTATTATGGAGTATTGTATTGCAGCTTTTCACCCTTCTTTCCTTGCCAGGTTGTCCATCTTCATCCCTCGAATTGCATGGACCATAAGCCGGAGTGGGTCATCTACAATGAATATGTTTTGACCACCAGGAATTTCATCCGCACAGTCACCGATATCCGTGGAGAGTGGTAAGTCCTTGTCTAAAGTAAAACTTGTCCAATTGAGTATTTGATTGACAATGTTGACCTTTCTCTGTATTCTGTTCCCAGGCTGATCGATATAGCTCCACAGTACTATGATCTGACCAATTTCCCATCATGTGAGGCCAAGCGTGTTCTTGAGAGGCTACACAATAAGAGGGAGAGGGAAAGAGCTGCTAGTAGGAACTGAATTGATGTCATTCTTCTGGTCCCTTGGATGGCAGCGCCGCCAAAGGCTTTGGACATCACTGTTGTTGGCCTCCACCATTGTCATGATATCTTCCATGTCGTAGTTTTCCAGTATTGTGGACGGTGAAATCACTATATACGACATATGTCAAATGTCCCTCTGCTACTGCATTATGAATTAGATGCTTGTTTTCCCTCTTTTAGAAGGTGTAGGTCATCATACATTAATTATGTGTCGATCTTCATATTTTTGGTGTATCAAACGCTGTTGTTTACTTTGTACTTCAGCATCCTTTTGGCTAGTTTTCATGGAATTGCTGACATCGTACTGTGTTTACTGTCTTTTGAGATAACTTGTGTAACTAGTCAGGAAATTAATCCCTCCATCCCGAATTATTTGTAGATTTGTCTAGATATGGATACAGGAAATGCCACTACATGCTCTCAGGATACAGCCACTGTTTACCTTTCCTGCCCTGTACGTGTGCTATGCGTATTTGGCCTACTCCCTCCTTTCATGTGTATAGGGTCCAATGCGTTTTTCGAGGCTAACTTTGACCCTATGTTAAAGCAATAAAGGTTAACTTTGACCCTATGTTAAAGTAATAATATATGACATGCAAGTTAAACAAAGCACACCATCAAATTTCATATGTACAAGAAGCTTCTAATGATTAATGATATGGCCTCTTCTCCCCTGGTGCTCCCCTCCGATGGTGGGGGCTCGGTGCACTCCTACGGGAGGTGCCTCGCTGGTTTTTACTTTTTTTATTCAAAGTCCAAAACGTTTAGGTTGGCCCAACCAAACATTGCCACAAAACTCAAGTTCTAAAGCGTGCTTTGTGAGATTGTGAGCCTTGAAACTCAAGTTCTAAAGCGCTCCGAGAATTCAAGAAATGACGCGCACGCTGCATAGGAGGAAAGCCAAGGGAGTGATGGTCAAGCTTGACATAACAAAAAAGCTTGACATAACAAAAGCTTTTGATTTGCTGGCGTGGCCGTTTTTGTTTGAGGTGTTAAGAGCCAAGGGATTCTCGGAGCGCTGGATTTCTTGAATTGCGATCTTCCTCACCATTGCCAGCTTGAGGGTCCTAGTAAATGGATGTGCCGGCGACAAGTTCATGCATGCTAAAGGGCTGAGGCAAGGGGACTCGATATCCCCCTTGCTTTTTGTTATTGCCATGGACGGGCTCACGGCAATCATATCCAAGGCGCATGAGGACAAGTGCTTAGTACCATCAATGGCTATAGTCCAATGCAGCGCTTGTCCCTGTATGCTGATGATGTGGCGCTCTTCATAAAACCAGCATGGCCAGACCTTATGTTCGTTAAAGAAGTCCTTGCTTTATTCGGAGTGGCATCAGGGCTCAAGGTGAACTATTCCAAATCTGCGGCAATCTTGATCAGAGCAGAAAATGAGGATGAAGAGCTTGTGAAGTCTGCGCTGCCATGGAGAATTGACACATTTCCATGCAAATACCTTGGGCTCCAGCTTAGCATCAGGCAACTCAAAAGATCAGAGTGGCAGCCGATTGTTGACACGGCCCTCCACATCATGCCAGGATGGCAAATGGGTCTCGTGACGAGGCCAGGGAGGCTCATTCTTGTCAATCAAGTAATGAGGGCGCGCGCTACGCATCACCTCATGATAGCGGCGACACCCAAATGGGCGCTGGAGAGAGTGGACAAGGGTTGTCGGGCATTCTTTTGGGCCGGAACCGAGGCGGTGAATGGAGGCAAATGTGTCGTCTCATGGGATAGGGTGTGCAGGCCCAAGCACTTGGGAGGTTTGGATGTTATAGACTTGTCTAAACACGACATCGCCTTAAGACTAAGATGGGAATGGCTTAGACGCATGGATGATTCCAGACCGTGGCAAGGCCTCAACTTGACCGCGGACAAAAAGGTGGACCAAGCCTTTGGGAGTTTAGTCAAATGGGAAGTTGGCTCAGGAAGCAAGACCTTGTTCTGGAAAGACCGATGGATACATGGAGGAGCTATTAAAGATTTTGCACCCTTGGTCGTGGCAAAGGTGCGGACTCAAGTGACAAACAGGAGACTTGTGCTGGATGCGATGCACATGCATTCATGGATGGATGATGTCGTGGGAGAGCTATGCACTGAGGGCCTCACCCAGTTCATCGGACTTTGGGAGATTCTGTTGGAAGTTCATTTGGATGCTCAGGTCGAGGACTGCCCAATCTGGGCTTGGAACACATCTGGAGTCTATACTGCATCATCTGCGTACAAGATGTTATGCGAGGGAGGAGTCAGATTTCACTGCTTCGGAGCAATATGGAAGTGTTGGGCACCGCTTGCATGCAAGTTATTCATGTGGCTCGCGGTGCAGTATCATCTTTGGACTTCAGACAGGAGAGCTAGGCACGGATTGCAAGACCAAGCATCCAAATGCTACATGTGTGACCAGGAGGAGGATACAGTTGACCACATTTTGCTGCAGTGCGTGTTCTTGCGGCAAGTGTGGTTCCGCTGCATTACTAGGATGGGATTGACGTCCGACCTTTGCCCAACCAACGACTCTAGATTGGTGCAGTGGTGGAAGGATACGAGAAAGCTAATTCATAAGTAGTCTCGGGAAGGATTTGACACCTTCATGATGTTAATATGTTGGACGATATGGAAGCAAAGGAATGCAAGGGTCTTCGGCAGGGCACGATCAAGAACGAATGGAACACGGTAGACTCAATCTTTGATGAGCTGCGGACCTGGGCCAAGGCAGGACCTTTTGGAGGACAACCAATTATAGAGTAGTCGCGTAGAGCTAGGGAGTGGTGTGGAGGCTTGGTTAGGGTCGGCTTGTGACTCCTAACTAGCGACATGTAATCTCTTGTACATATTTTCTCCCTTCTATAAAGCTAAGGTACGCCATTGGCGTACCCTAAAAAAAAAGAAATTCGAGCTCCTAAACTCATGAACTATATTACAGAAAATGAAGCTACCAGTTCGTTCTATTATTTCATGTATAATGGCACCATATTCTGCTGACGAAATCATCTTGATGTCATTCACCACCGTCTTGCAATCCGAAGCTAGTGCTTGCCCTTCCCGAATCGCCAAAGCCTGCAAAGTTTTAGGTTCCATAATGTGCTTGAACTTCCCACTCTGGTCACGACAAACCGCTGCTACAGCGCCATGCGAATCTTCTCTAGATACTGCTGCATCTGCTGATTTGCATTAACTTTCATAAAACCATCTGGTGGAGCCAGCCATACTGTCGGTCTTGCATGAGTTGTATTCCACAGAACAGGGGTCTGCTTGTCAATGAGTTGAAGATCTCTGAAAAAATAATTGACAAAAGAATTAGTTGCAAAAGGACTCTCAAAGATATTTTCATGAATAGCTTTTCTTCTTGCCCGCCAAATATACCAGAGAGTCACCACCATGCGAGGGAATTTCCCATGTGGTAGCGTGTCATGCATTATGAATAGCCAGTTTTCTGCATCCATCATCAAATTGTCAATCATGGATTTCATTGTTTCTTCCAAACAAAAGGACCAAACACTCCCGGCCATCACACAATCAATCAGGGCATGTTTCCAACTGCCATGTGCTGCACAGAACACACATACAGATGTGGTGGACATATTTCGGTGATATAAGATATCAACCGTTGGTGTGGTTTCATGGGCCAATCTCCAAAGGAACACTTTAATTTTTTAGGGTATCTTTATGTTCCATAGAGACGTCCACACCCTCTTTTCCATTGCTAAATTAGACTACCCCCAACAGGTGCCTCATTGGTGGTTGGGGCCGTTGTGGGTGGTGGTGGTGAGGCGGCCCATGCCTGGCAGGTGGCAGGTGGTCTGCATAGCTATTGGTCTTTCTCAATTAATTAAAATGCAATTTCATCATCTGGATTTTTAATTGTTGAAGACTTGTCGAGTTCTTCTGCCAAGGTTTGATTAATAAACCTATAAAATCCCTTGAATTGGATCTGACTAAATCTAGGTATTGTGGACATTCTTTCATTTCCATTCTGGAGCATTTAATCATAAGTTTCCTCCTTATCAAAGAACAATTCCATTATCAGCTCACTCTTCATCAGTACCTACGGATCATCTAGCAATCATGGAATCTATATTCTGTTTACTGAATCACATGAAATTCTAGGGAATTCCACATACGTATTTCATACATATGAATTTTTTCTTTGCCAAATTGTCCGAAAAGTTTATGCTATTTTCAATCAAATCATGGATATTATGCTTGTTATATCTCTATTCCTTTTTCTATTGGCCTTTGTTTGGCAAGTTGTTATAAGTTTTCGATGAAATCTTTAGTACTCTGTATGCAAAACTGAATGATGTGTTCATTCCAAAAAAATAGAAGTGTATAAAAGTCGAGAAGTTATATTTTTATATTATGAACCTTTGATTCTTAAATTTAAATTCTTCTATATTGAATGGGTAGCTACAACAAAAAATGGTTCATCGCCCTGTTGCGTGTACAACGCGTGTGTGGCGTTGGCAATGTTCTTAATCGACTTGAGCACCTTCGCAGCTCAGCTCCACCATCAAGGCGACGTGCTCCACGGCGACATGGAGGCATCAACGCCATCGTCAGCTAGAGCAAGTCACACAAAGAATCAAACATAGTCGCCATTCGTGCTTGGCCAAGTGGCCAAGGGCACACCAGGCCGACATGACTGTCATTCATGGAGGGCTACAGTTGCACTGGTGATCGGGAGGGCAAAGAAGCAGTGAGGAAGTGGTGAAGAAGCTCGACCCTCTTCGTCTTTATTTCTGTTTTTAGTAATTTTAGTTTAGAACTATGTCCATCGGTTGAATTGTGATACTCTTTTGATCTATATTCCAATTATGTGGCTTTCTTTGTACGGTGAAAGTGCGTTATATCGACTAGAGGGGGGTGAATAGGCGATTTTTATGAATTCTTCATTGAGGACTTTGCTGGTGAGGAAATTCCTTAGTGAAGAACTACTTGCATCGAAATAAGTACTCAAAAGTAAACATAGCAGAACACAAGCATAGTCATCATGATGAAATGAAGACAAGCACAAAGTACAGAAAGCGTGAACACAGGATAACACAGGATGAAGACGGACAGATTAAAGAACTTGAACTGAGGAAATTGAGAAAGTCTTCAGTCAAAGTCTTCAAACAGATATGAACAAGCACACAACAACTGAAATGAGGAAATGAAAGAGTTGAGGAAATAGAACCAGTAAGCTTGGTGAAGACAATGATTTGGTAGACCAGTTCCAACTGCTGTCTCAGTTGTACGTCTGGTTGGAGCGGCTAGGTTAAACCTGAGGACACACAGTCCCGGACACACAGTCCTCACCGTATTCTCCTTGAGCTAAGGTCACACAGACCTCGCCCAATCACTCGTGGTAAGTCTTCAGGTGACTTCCAAACCTTCACAGACCCGATCACTCGGCGATCCACAATTCCTCTTGGATGCTCTAGACCATGACGCCTAACCGTCTGGAAGAAGCACAGTCTTCAAAGGTAACAAGCGTCAGATCCACGCAGGATCAATCTCTTCAGTGATGCTCAATCACTTTGGGTTTGAAGGTGTTTGGGTTTGGGTTTTCTTCACTTGATGATTTTCGCTTAAAGTCCTCGGAGGATGGGATGCTCTCAAATGACAAGTGTCAGTTTCTCTCGGAGCAGCCAACCAGCTAGTGGTTGTAGGAGGCGTCTATTTATAGCCTAGGGAGCAGCCCGGCATGATAAGACATAAATGCCCTTCAATGATATGACTATTAGGTGGGTAGATATTTTGGGACAGATGGCGCATAACACAACAACGGTCGGAATTTTGACTCTCAAATTCCTCAGGGCAATCATGTCCTCACTGTGTAGGTAATCCGCACTGGCGAATTCCTAACTCCTCAGCCAGAACAAATTCCTCAGCGACCAGAAGAACTTCGTCTCTGTCACTGAAAAAATTGACTGAACTGTATGAGATTTCCAATGGCTTCACTCGAAGGGATTGGTAGGTGTAGGATTTTGAGTTGAGCATCTGATACGCCTCCAATATATCTACTTTTCCAAACACTTTTGCCCTTGTTTTGGACTCTAACTTGCATGATTTGAATGAAACTAACCCGGACTGACGCTGTTTTCAGCAGAACTACCATGATGTTGTTTTATGTGTAGAAAAGAAAAGTTCTTGGAATGTCCGGGAAATCCACGGAGACACTTTTTGGAATTAATAAGAATTTTTGGCGGAATACTTAATGCCAGGGGGCCCACAGCCTGTCCACGAGACAGGGGGGCGCCCCCCTAGGGCGCGGCCTCCTATCTCGTGGGCCCCCTGGACCTCCTCCGACCTCAACTCCAACTCCATATATTCCGTCTCAGGGAGAAAAAATTCAGAGAGAAAGTTTCATCGCGTTTTACGACACGGAGCCGCCGCCAAGCCCTAATCTCTCTCGGGAGGGCTGATCTGGAGTCCGTTCGGGGCTCCGTAGAGGGGGATTCGTCGCCGTCGTCATCATCAACCATCCTCCATCACCAATTTCATGATGCTCACCGCCGTGCGTGAGTAATTCCATCGTAGGCTTGTTGGACGGTGATGGGTTGGATGAGATTTACCATGTAATCAAGTTAGTTTTGTTAGGGTTTGATCCCTAGTATCCACTATGTTCTGAGATTGATGTTGCTATGACTTTGCTATGCTTAATGCTTGTCACTAGGGCCTGAGTGCCATGATTTAGATCTGAACCTATTATGTTTTCATGAATATATGTGTGTTCTTGATCCTATCTTGCAAGTCTATAGTCACCTATTATGTGTTATGATCCGACAACCCCGAAGTGACAATAATCGGGATACTTCTCGGTGATGACCGTAGTTTGAGGAGTTCATGTATTCACTATGTGCTAATGCTTTGTTCCGGTTCTCTATTAAAAGGAGGCCTTAATATCCCTTAGTTTCCACTAGGACTCCGCTTCAACGGGAGGGTAGGACAAAAGATGTCATACAAGTTCTTTTCCATAAGCACGTATGACTGTTTACGGAATACATGCCTACATTACATTGATGAACTGGAGCTAGTTCTATATCACCCTATGTTATAACTCTTGCATGAGGAATCGCATCCGGCATAATTATCCATCACTGATCCATTGCCTACGAGTTTTTCATATATTGTTCTTCGCTTATTTACTTTTCCGTTGCTACTGTTACAACTACTACAAAAACCCCAAAACATTTATCTTTACTTTTGCAACCGTTACCTTTATTATCATACCACTTTTGCTACTAAACACTTTGCTACAGATACTAAGTTATCCAGGTGTGGTTGAATTGACAACTCAATTGCTAATACTCAAGAATATTCTTTGGCTCCCCTTGTGTCGAATCAATAAATTTGGGTTGAATACTCTACCCTCGAAAGCTGTTGCGATCCCCTATACTTGTGGGTTATCAAGACTAATTTCTGGCGCCGTTGCCGGGGAGCATAGCTCTATTCTGTGAGTCACTTGGGATTTATATCTGTTGATCACTATGAAGAACTTGAAAGACGCTAAGACCAAGATTTTGCCCTCAACTACGAGGGGAGGTAAGGAACTGCCATCTAGCTCTGCACTAGATTCTCCTTCCGTTATTAGTAGGCTTGCGACACCTAAACCTGCTACTGCTATGAATTCTGATATGTCGCATGTTATTGATGATGCCACTTCTGCTATGCATGATGAAACTACTTCTGTGCGTGATACTACTTTGCCATTAGGTGAATTTCTAGATGAACAACTTGCTAGAGTTAGGGGGAATGAAAATATTGAAGAACCTATTATTGATGATAGTGATGATGAAGGTTCCCCCAATGATTATGTATTACCTGTTGTTCCTAAGGGTTATGTTATGAATGAAGCAGCTGCTATGGAAATCTTGCTTGCAATGATAGAAATGATCTTAAGAAATTATTAGCTAAATGGAAGCAGCAGTCTCTTAATGCTAGAATGAAACCCGATCCTGCTTTTGCTACTTCACCTATCTGTGTTACTGATAAGGATTATGAATTCTCTGTTGATCCTGATATTATTACTTTAGTTGAATCTGATCCTTTTTATGGCCTTGAATCTGAAACTGTTGTGGCACATCTTACCAAGTTGAATGATATAGCCACCCTGTTTACTAATGATGAGAAGTCTCGCTATTTATACATCCTTAAGATATTTCCGTTCTCATTAAAGGGTGATGCTAAGACTTGGTATAATTCTCTTGCTCCTGGTTGTGTGCGTAGTCCCCAGGATATGATTTATTACTTCTCTGCTAAATATTTCCCTGCTCATAAGAAACAAGCTGCCTTGCGGGAAATATATAATTTTGTGCAAATCAAAGAAGAGAGTCTCCCACAAGCTTGGGGGAGGCTTCTCCGGTTACTTAATGCTTTGCCTGATCATCCTCTTAAGAAAAATGAAATACTTGATATCTTTTATAATGGACTAACCGATGCTTCCAAGGACTACTTGGATAGTTGTGCTGGTTGTGTTTTCAGGGAAAGAACAGTCGACGAAGCTGAAATATTATTGAATAATATGTTGACTAATGAAAATAATTGGACTCTTCCCGAGCCAGTTCCTGAAGTAATTCCTGAACCAATTGAGCCAACTCCTGAGCCTATTCCTAAACCCACTCCGAAGAAGAGAGGTGTTTTATTTCTCAGTCCTGAAGATATGCAAGAGGCAAAGAAATCAATGAAAGAAAAAGGTATTAAAGCTGAAGATGTTAAGAATTTACCTCCTATTGAAGAAATACATGGTCTTAATATACCGCCTGAAGAACCACATTGTCTTGATAACCCGACACAGGTAGTAAAGGTAAATTCTCTCTATAGATATGATAAAGTTGAAATACCCTCTACTAAATTTCATAGCCCTTGCTTAGATGAATTTGATGACTTTATGGCTAGACAAGAAAGTTTTAATGCTTATGTTGGTAGAGAGTTAAAGAATAGCGCTTTCGAGATAGGACGCGTAGGTGATAATCTGGCTAGAGTTAAAGATGAACTTCACCGCGTTAGCAAATATGCTTCTATGGTTGCTACTCAAGCTGAGCAAGTACTTAAAGCTCAAAATGATTTGCTTGATGAATTAAATAATAAAAATGACTTTGCTGTTAGAGTGGCTACTAGAACTGGTAGAATGACTCAGGAACCTTTGTATCCTGAAGGCCACCCTAAGAGAATCGAGCAAGATTCTCAGAGAAATAATTTAGAGGCACCTAGTTCTTCTAAAAGAAGAAAAAGAAAAATGATAGGACTTTGCATGCTTCTAGTGAACCTACTGTAGACACACCTGAGAATCCCAATGATATTTCTATTTCTGATGCTGAAACTCAATCAGGTGATGAACATGAACCTAGTGATAATGTTAATGATAATGTTCATGTTGATGCTCAACCTAGCAAAAACAATGATGTAGAGATTGAACCTGTTGTTGATCTTGATAACCCACAATCAAAGAATCAACGTTATGATAAGAGAGATTTTGTTGCTAGGAAGCACGGTAAAGAAAGAGAACCATGGGTTCAGAAACCCATGCCCTTTCCTCCTAAACCATCCAAGTCAAAGGATGATGAGGATTTTGAGCGCTTTGCTGAAATGATTAGACCTATTTTCTTACGTATGCGCTTAACTGATATGCTTAAAGTAAATCCTTATGCTAAGTATATGAAGGATATCATCACAAATAAAAGAAAGATACCGGAAGCTGAAATTTCCACCATGCTTGCTAATTGCACTTTTAAAGGTGGAATACCAAAGAAACTTGGAGATCCGGGTGTACCAACTATACCATGCTCCATTAAAAGAAATTATGTTAGAACTGCTTTATGTGATCTTGGAGCCGGTGTTAGTGTTATGCCTCTCTCTTTATATCGTAGACTTGAATTGAATAAGTTGACACCTACTGAAATATCTTTGCAAATGGCCGATAAATCAACTGCTATACTTGTCGGTATTTGTGAGGATGTGCCTGTTGTGGTTGCAAATTTCACTATCTTAATGGACTTTGTTATTCTTGATATTCCTGAGGACGATAGTATGTCTATTATCCTTGGTAGACCTTTTCTTAATACTGTAGGGGCTGTTATTGATTGCAACAAAGGCAATGTCACTTTTCATGTTAATGGTAATGAGCATACGGTACACTTTCCGAGGAAACAATCTCAAGTTCATAGCATCAATTCTATTGAAAAAGTTCCAACTATCATTTTTGGAGGTTTTGAATTCCTCTCCCTACTGTCAAGAAAAAGTATGATATTCTTATTGTTGGGGATTTTCATATCCCCGTTGAGGTAACTTAGTGTTATTCGATATTTCTCCGGTTCCGTGTTATTCGGAATGAGTTTATTAACAAGACTTGATCAACCTTGTTAGTGGGTTTATTTTGATGATCACAAGATGGATGAAACTAGAAGGCACAACCTTCTGTACCCTCTCTTTACTTTATGTTATTTAGAATAAATAAAGAAAAAATAGTATTATTTATCTGTTTTCTGAATTATCCATGCATTAAAAAATAGTCCGAAAATAAAAATGCTCCAAATGCCCTGCAAATTTAGTATGATTTTTTCTGGAATATTTGAGGATTTTAAGCACTGAAAACACTACAGGAGGGGCAAGCACCAGGCCACGAGAGAGGAGGGCGCGCCCCCTGTCTCGTGGGCCCCTGGTGGCTCCCCTCCACTTATGCTAGCACCCACACACTTTATCTTCTACCCAAAAAAATCCCCATCTAGCTCAAGCATGAGTTGTAGCTCGTTTTGCTGCGATTTTCGATCTCTTAGCTCAAAGCTCCATTCACAAAACTGCTTTGGGAGATTGTTGCTTGGTATGTGACTTCTTCATTGGTCCAATTAGTTTTTGTTCTAGTGCTTTATTCATTGCAAATGTTTGCTGCATAGGTGACCATGTTCTTGAGCTTGCATGTTAAATTTTTGAGGTCCCAAGCAATTCCAATGCAAGATATAGGCTCTAGGCACTTGTAGGAGTAGTTGCTATCAATCTTGTTTAGTTTTATCCACTTTTATTTTGAAGTTACTAAAATTTTAGAAATTTTCAGAAAATGTTAAGGAGGGTCTTTAAAGGCTCTTCTAGCCAAAGCTCTCAGGAAAAACAAGCCAAAGAGAAGGAAAAAGCCAAGTATAATCTTCCTCGCTTAGCGGAAGTACGGCCGTGCGAATGGCCATGTGAGGATTTCTTGAAACAAGCCGGAATTCATGAAGACTTTTATGCTTTAATCGAGACTGCAGGCCTCACCGGTTTCATCAACGACCGAATCGATCAGTATCTCTTACTTATCAACACTTTCGTGCAATTTTTTTATTATTATCCTAAGAAATCACCGCCTGCAGTATCATTTCATTTATATGATGAATTCAAAGAAATGTCTTTACGTCATTTTTGCGCGGTGTGTAGGATACCTTATGAGAGAGAATTAGAGGAACCCCATCGTGAAGATGTGGGTGGCTTTGTTAACACTATAGCTGTAGAGGAGCCAAAGAAGGGCTCCGAGGCAAAAGTCTCTAGCATACACTTTCCTGTTTTACGCTACTTTGCCATATTTGCTAGTAGATACTTGATTGGTCGTGGAAATAGTGGAAATTTGAGCGTTCCAGATATTATTATTCTTCAACATGCTTTGCTAGGAGACAACACTTTTAGTATGGGTGCCGTCGTTGCTAAACGGCTAGCCCTGAATCGTACAAAAGGCCCCATATTTGGAGGTATCTATGCTGCACGTCTTGCTGAACATTTTCAGATACCCATTAGGCACTATGAGGAGGAGACAAAATTACCCCCTCACATTTTAGATTACAAGAGCATGGTAGCACACAAGTTTATTGTTGACAACGAAGAGAAGATGCTCTTGTATAGACTTAGATTCAATAAGAAACACTTTGAGTTTATTATTTTGTCTGCGCCGCTGTTGTTTGATTTGCTTGCAGAAAATCGTCTTGTCACGCCGGAAGCGGTGAACAATCACCGAGCTCAAGCTTTTACTCCAGAACCTGAACCTGAGCCGGACCCTTATCGTGCATCATCTGTCCAGTGGGAGCCGGAGATGACCAGCCAGTGGTATCCTGATTACACCTCCCACTACACCGGGGAGAGTAGCGGCGGTCCTTGGTATTAAACCAACTTAGGCCAAAAGCCTAAGCTTGGGGGAGTACATAATTTCTCACCGACTTTACATTCATGTTCACACACTAGTCGTCGGTGCTCATACTCTTTCATTGTATTATCCATGCTAGTTTAAATTTCTTTTTCTAGTTTTCCTCTTGTGTGTTTGATAAACCTTAAGAAAAACCAAAAAAATTAGTTAGTTTAATTTCCATGCTTGTAGTAGAAATTAAAATGAAAACCCAAAAAGATTTTTAGTTCTTCTTTTTACTTGTTGGGAGCTTTCCCGTGTAAATAGTTTTCTTTTCTTTTCTTTCTTTTGGGGGTCGAGAAGACCATATTGAAAATGTTTAGTGGCCCTTATATGCATGATTGTTTATTTAATTTAGAGCCCATATTACTTGTCTTCTCTCTTGAGTTGAATGCTTGCAGATTCCAGCTTAGTCCAATGCACGTGCACTCTTATTATTATACACATCATTCGGTCGTGCAAGTGAAAGGCAATAATGATGATATATGATGGACTTATTGGGATGAGAAAAGCTGGTATGAACTCGACCTCTCTTGTTTTTGTAAATATGATGAGTTCATCGTTCCTGAGTCGGCTATTATGAAGTAAACATATTTGCAATGACATTTAGAGATTATAGTTGCTTGTGCCATGCTTGATTAGCTATCAGTTATAATGGTTTACCTTGTGTGCCAACATGCTATTAGAATAATTATGATGTGATATGATGGGATGGTATCCTCCTTTGAATGAATTGAGTGACTCGACTTGGCAGATGTTCACACATATAGTTGAATCAAATCAACATAGCCTTCATGATAGTTATATTCATGGTGGATTATATCCTACTCATGCTTGTACTTGGTGTGAATTAATTTTAATGCATGTTTACAACTGTTGTCGCTCTCTCAGTTGGTTGCTTCCCAGTCTTTTGCTAGCCTTCACCTGTACTAAGAGGGAATACTGCTTGTGCATCCAAACTCCTTAAACCCCAAAGTTGTTCCATATGAGTCCACTATACCCACCTATATGCGGTATTTACCTGCCGTTCCAAGTAAATTTGTATGTGCCAAACTCCAAACCTTCAAATGAAATTCTGTTTTGTATGCTCGAGTAGCTCATGTTACAACTAGGGCTGCCTATATCTTCCATGCTAGGTGGGTTATTCTCAAGAGGAGTGGACTCCGCTCCTCATTCACGAGAAAGGGCCGGTAACCGGGATGCCCAGTCCCATGATCCAAAAAGATCAAAGCAAATCAAAATAATTAAACAAAACTCCCCCAGGGCTGTTGTATGTTGGAGGCACTCGTTGTTTCGAGCAAGCCATGGATTGATGCTTGTTGGTGGTTGGGGGAGTATAAACCTTTACCATTCTGTTTGGGAACTGCCTATAATGCATGCAGTATGGAATATAAAGCCGTCTCATAGTTGTTGTGTTGACAACAAAAGTATGCCGCTCAAAATGTTATTCAATCTCTATTTTAAAATCGAGCTCTCGCACCTCTACAAATCCCTGCTTCTCTGTGAAGGGCCTGTCCATTTACTTTTATGTTGAGTCATCACCCTTCTTATTAAAAGCACCCGCTGGAGAGCACACTGTCATTTGCATTCATTACTATTGGTTTATATTGGGTATGACTTGACTGGATCTCTTTTACGATGAATTACAATATTTAGTCAGTCCTTGATCTTTAAAGGTGCTCTGCATTTATGTTTTGTGGTCTCAGAAAGGGCTAGCGAGATACCATTTTGTTATATAATGTTATGATTATTTTGAGAAAGTGTTGTCATCCGAGTTTTATTATTATGGCTCGCTAGCTGATTATGTTGGGGAACGTAGTAATTTCAAAAAAATTCCTATGTACACGCAAGATCATGGTGATGACATAGCAATGAGAGGGGAGAGTGTTGTCTAGTACCCTCGTAGACCGTAAGCGGAAGCGTTATGACAACGCGTTTGATATAGTCGTACGTCTTCACGATCCGACCGATCCAAGTACCGAACGTACGGCACCTCCGAGTTCAGCACACGTTCAGCTCGATGACGATCCCCGGACTCCGATCCAGCAAAGTGTCGGGGATGAGTTCCGTCGGCACGACGGCGTGGTGACGATGATGATGCTCTACCGGTGCAGGGCTTCGCCTAAACTCCACGACGATATGACCGAGGTGGAATATGGTGGAGGGGGGAACCGCACACGGCTAAGGAACGATCTTGAAGATCAACTTGTGTGTCATGGAGTATCCCCCTGCCCCCGTATATAAAGGAGCAAGGGGGGAGGAGGCCGGCCCTAGGAGGGGGCGCGCCAAGTGTGGAGTCCTACTAGGACTCCCTAGTCCTAGTAGGATTCCACCTCCCTTGTTGGAGTAGGAGAAGGGGAAAGAGGGGGAGAGGAAGAAGGAAAGGGGGGCTGCGCCCCTTGTCCAATTCGGACCAGAGGGGGGGCGCAGGCCTCCTTCCTTTTGGCCTCTCTCCTCTATTCCCGTATGGCCCAATAAGGCCCATATACTCCCCGGCGAATTCCCGTAACTCTCCGGTACTCCGAAAAATACCCGAATCACTCAGAACCTTTCCGAACTCCGAATATAGTCGTCCAATATATCGATCTTTATGTCTCGACCATTTCGAGACTCCTCGTCATGTCCCCGATCTCATCCGGGACTCCGAACTCCTTCAGTACATCAAAACTCATAAACTCATAATATAACTGTCATCGAAACCTTAAGCGTGCGGACCCTACGGGTTCGAGAACTATGTAGACATGACCTAGAACTATTCTTGGTCAATAACCAATAGCGGAACCTGGATGCCCATATTGGCTCCTACATATTCTACGAAGATCTTTATCGGTCAAACCGCATAACAACATACTTTGTTCCCTTTGTCATCGGTATGTTACTTGCCCGAGATTCGATCGTCGGTATCCAATACCTAGTTCAATCTCGTTACCGGCAAGTCTCTTTACTCGTTACATAATGCATCATTCCGTAACTAACTCATTAGCTACATTTCTTGCAAGGCTTATAGTGATGTGCATTACTGAGAGGGCCCAGAGATACCTCTTCGACAATCGGAGTGACAAAACCTAATCTCGAAATACGCCAACCCAATATGTACCTTTGGAGACACCTGTAGTACTCCTTTATAATCACCCAGTTACGTTGTGACGTTTGGTAGCACCCAAAGTGTTCCTCCGGTAAACGGGAGTTGCATAATCTCATAGTTACAGGAACATGTATAAGTCATGAAGAAAGCAATAGCAATATACTAAACGATCAAGTGCTAGGCTAACGAAATGGGTCATGTCAATCACATCATTCTCCTAATGATGTGATCCCGTTAATCAAATGACAACACATGTCTATGGTTAGGAAACATAACCATCTTTGATTAATGAGCTAGTCAAGTAGAGGCATACTAGTGACGTTATGTTTGTCTATGTATTCACACATGTATCATGTTTCCGGTTAATACAATTCTAGCATGAATAATAAACATTTATCATGATATGAGGAAATAAATAATAACTTTATTATTGCCTCTAGGGCATATTTCCTTCAGTCTCCCACTTGCACTAGAGTCAATAATCTAGTTCACATCGTCATGTGATTTAACACTAATATTCATATCTGTATATGACTAACACTCATAGTTCACATCGTCATGTGACCAACACCGAAAGGGTTTACTAGAGTCAATAATCTAGTTCACATCGCTATGTGATAAACACCCAAAGCGTACTAAGGTGTGATCATGTTTTGCTCGTGAGAGAAGCTTAGTCAACGGGTCTGTCATATTCAGAGCCGTATGTATTTTGCAAATATTCTATGTCTACAATGTTCTGCATGGAGCTACTCTAGCTAATTGCTCCCACTTTTAATATGTATCCAGATTGAGACTTAGAGTCATCTGGATCGGTGTAAAAGCTTGCACCGATGTAACTCTTTACGATGGGCTCTTTTATCACCTCCATAATCGAGAAATATTTCCTCAGTCCTCACTAAGGATATTCTAGACCAATGTCCAGTGATCTACTCCTAGATCACTATTGTACTTGTTGGGGAACGTAGTAATTTCAAAAAATTTCCTACGTACACGCAAAATCATGGTGATGACATAGCAACGAGAGGGGAGAGTATTGTCCACGTACCCTCGTAGACCGTAAGCGGAAGCGTTATGACAATGCGGTTGATGTAGTCGTACGTCTTCACGATCCGACTGATCCATGTACCGAACGTACGACACCTCCAAGTTCAGCACACGTTCAGCTCGATGACGATCCCCGGACTCCGATCTAGCAAAGTGTCAGGGATGAGTTCCGTCAGCACGACGGCGTGGTGACGATGATGATGCTGTACCGGCGCAGGGCTTCGCCTAAACTCCGCGACGATATGACCGAGGTGGAATATGGTGGAGGGGGGCACCGCACACGGCTAGGGGGGGGAGGGTGCGGCCGACCCTAGGAGGAGGCGCGCCGGAGGAGTCCTACTCCCACCGGGAGTAGGACTCCCCCCTTCCCTAGTTGGACTAGGACTTGGGGGGAAGGAGGAGAGGGGGGAAAGAAAAGGGGGGGGGGGGCGCCGCCCCCCTCCATGTCCTATTCGGAGTTGGGGGGGAGGGGCGCGTGGCTGCCCCTTGGCCCCTTCTCCTCTTCCTCCACTAGGCCCACTAAGGCCCATTAGGTCACCAGGGGGTTCCGGTAACCTGCCGGTACTCCGGTAAAATGCCGATTTCACCCTGAACACTTCCGATGTCCAAACATAGGTTTCCAATATATCAATCTTTATGTCTCGACCATTTCGAGACTCCTCGTCATGTCCGTGATCACATCCGGGACTCCGAACAAACTTCGGTACATCAAAACTTATAAACTCATAATAAAACTGTCATCGTAATGTTATGCGTGCGGACCCTACGAGTTCGAGAACTATGTATACATGACCTGGAACTATTCTCGGTCAATAACCAATAGCGGAACCTGGATGCCCATATTGGCTCCTACATATTCTATGAAGATCTTTATCGGTCAAACCGCATAACAACATACATTGTTCCCTTTGTCATCGGTATGTTACTTGCCAGAGATTCGATCGTCGGTATCCAATACCTAGTTCAATCTCGTTACCGGCAAGTCTCTTTACTCGTTATGTAATGCATCATTCCGTAACTAACTCATTGGCTACATTGCTTGCAAGGCTTATAGTGATGTGCATTACTGAGAGGGCCCAGAGATACCTCTCCGACAATCGGAGTGACAAAACCTAATCTCGAAATACGCCAACCCAACATGTACCTTTGGAGACACCTATAGTACTCCTTTATAATCACCCAGTTACGTTGTGACGTTTGGTAGCACCCAAAGTGTTCCTCCGGTAAACGGGAGTTGCGTAATCTCATAGTTACAGGAACATGTATAAGTCATGAAGAAAGCAATAGCAATATACTAGACGATCAAGTGCTAGGCTAACGGAATGGGTCATGTCAATCACATCATTCTCCTAATGATGTGATCCCATTAATCAAATGACAACACATGCCTATGGTTAGGAAACATAACCATCTTTGATTAATGAGCTAGTCAAGTAGAGGCATACTAGTGACTATATGTTTGTCTATGTATTCACACATGTATCATGTTTCCGGTTAATACAATTCTAGCATGAATAATAAACATTTATCATGATATGAGGAAATAAATAATAACTTTATTATTGCCTCTAGGGCATATTTCCTTCAGTCTCCCAGTTGCACTAGAGTCAATAATCTAGATTACACAGTAATGATTCTAACACCCATGGAGTCTTGGTGCTGATCATGTTTTGCTCGTGAGAGAGGCTTAGTCAATGGGTCTGCAACATTCAGATCCGTATGTATCTTGCAAATCTCTATGTCTCCCACTTGGACTTGGTCCCGGATGGAATTGAAGCGTCTCTTGATGTGCTTGGTCCTCTTGTGAAATCTGGATTCCTTTGCCAAGGCAATTGCACCAGTATTGTCACAGAAGATCTTCATTGGTCCCGATGCACTAGGTATGACACCTAGATCGGAAATGAACTCCTTCATCCAGACTCCTTCATTTGCTGCTTCCGAAGCAGCTATGTACTCCGCTTCACATGTAGATCCCGCCACGACGCTTTGTTTAGAACTGCACCAACTTACAGCTCCACCGTTTAATAAAAACACGTATCCGGTTTGCGATTTAGAATCGTCCGGATCAGTGTCAAAGCTTGCATCGACGTAACCATTTACGACTAGCTCTTTGTCACCTCCATATACGAGAAACATATCCTTAGTCCTTTTCAGGTATTTCAGGATGTTCTTGACCGCTGTCCAGTGATCCACTCCTGGATTACTTTGGTACCTTCCTGCCAAGCTTATTGCTAAGCACACGTCAGGTCTGGTACACAGCATTGCATACATGATAGAGCCTATGGCTGAAGCATAGGGAACATCTTTCATTTTCTCTCTATCTTCTGCTGTGGTCGGGCATTGAGTCTGACTCAACTTCACACCTTGTAGCACGGGCAAGAACCCTTTCTTTGCCTGATCCATTTTGAACTTTTTCAAAACTTTATCAAGGTATGTGCTTTGTGAAAGTCCAATTAAGCGTCTTGATCTATCTCTATAAATCTTGATGCCCAATATGTAAGCAGCTTCACCGAGGTCTTTCATTGAAAAACTTTTATTCAAGTATCCCTTTATGCTATCCAGAAATTCTATATCATTTCCAATTAATAATATGTCATCTACATATAATATCAGAAATGCTACAGAGCTCCCACTCACTTTCTTGTAAATACAGGCTTCTCCAAAAGTCTGTATAAAACCATATGCTTTGATCACACTATCAAAGCGTTTATTCCAACTCCGAGATGCTTGCACCAGTCCATAGATGGATCGCTGGAGCTTGCACACTTTGTTAGCACCTTTTGGATCAACAAAACCTTCTGGTTGCATCATATACAACTCTTCTTCCAGAAATCCATTCAAGAATGCAGTTTTGACATCCATTTGCCAAATTTCATAATCATAAAATGCGGCAATTGCTAACATGATTCGGACAGACTTAAGCATCGCTACGGGTGAGAAAGTCTCATCGTAGTCAACCCCTTGAACTTGTCGAAAACCTTTTGCAACAAGTCGAGCTTTATAGACAGTTACATTACCATCAGCGTCAGTCTTCTTCTTAAAGATCCATTTATTCTCAATGGCTTGCCGATCATCGGGCAAGTCAACCAAAGTCCATACTTTGTTCTCATACATGGATCCCATCTCAGATTTCATGGCCTCTAGCCATTTTGCGGAATCTGGGCTCATCATCGCTTCCTCATAGTTCGTAGGTTCGTCATGGTCAAGTAACATGACTTCCAGAATAGGATTACCGTACCACTCTGGTGCGGATCTTACTCTGGTAGACCTACGAGGTTCAGTAGAAACTTGATCTGAAGTTTCATGATCAATATCATTAGCTTCCTCACTAATTGGTGTAGTTATCACAGGAACCGGTTCTTGTGATGAACTACTTTCCAATAAGGGAGCAGGTACAGTTACCTCATCAAGTTCTACTTTCCTCCCACTCACTTCTTTCGAGAGAAACTCCTTCTCTAGAAAGGATCCGAATTTAGCAACGAAAATCTTGCCCTCAGATCTGTGATAGAAGGTGTACCCAACAGTCTCTTTTGGGTATCCTATGAAGACACATTTCTCCGATTTGGGTTCAAGCTTATCTGGTTGAAGTTTCTTCACATAAGCATCGCAGCCCCAAACTTTAAGAAACGACAACTTTGGTTTCTTGCCAAACCACAGTTCATGAGGCGTTGTCTTAACGGATTTTGATGGTGCCCTATTTAACGTGAATGCGGCCGTCTCTAAAGCATAACCCCAAAACGATAGCGGTAAATCAGTAAGAGACATCATAGATCGCACCATATCTAGTAAAGTACGATTACGACGTTCGGACACACCATTTCGTTGTGGTGTTCCGGGTGGCGTGAGTTGCGAAACTATTCCGCATTGTTTCAAATGTAGACCAAACTCGTAACTCAAATATTCTCCTCCACGATCAGATCGTAGAAATTTTATTTTCTTGTTACGATGATTTTCCACTTCACTCTGAAATTCTTTGACTTTTCAAATGTTTCAGACTTATGTTTCATTAAGTAGATATACCCATATCTGCTCAAATCATCTGTGAAGGTGAGAAAATAACGATACCCGCCGCGAGCCTCAACATTCATTGGACCACAAACATCAGTATGTATGATTTCCAACAAATCAGTTGCTCGCTCCATAGTTCCGGAGAACGGTGTTTTAGTCATCTTGCCCATGAGGCACGGTTCGCAAGTACCAAGTGATTCATAATCAAGTGATTCCAAAAGCCCATCAGTATGGAGTTTCTTCATGCGCTTTACACCGACATGACCCAAACGGCAGTGCCACAAATAAGTTGCACTATCATTATCAACTCTGCATCTTTTGGTTTCAACACTATGAATATGTGTATCACTACTATCGAGATTCAATAAAAATAGACCACTCTTCAAGGGTGCATGACCATAAAAGATATTACTCATATAAATAGAACAACCATTATTCTCTGACTTAAATGAATAACCGTCTCGCATCAAACAAGATCCAGATATAATGTTCATGCTCAACGCTGGCACCAAATAACAATTATTTAGGTCTAAAACTAATCCCGATGGTAGATGTAGAGGTAGCGTGCCGACCGCGATCACATCGACTTTGGAACCATTTCCCACGCGCATCGTCACCTCGTCCTTAGCCAATCTTCGCTTAATCCGTAGTCCCTGTTTCGAGTTGCAAATATTAGCAACAGAACCAGTATCAAATACCCAGGTGCTACTGCGAGCATTAGTAAGGTACACATCAATAACATGTATATCACATATACCTTTGTTCACTTTGCCATCCTTCTTATCCGCCAAATACTTGGGGCAGTTCCGCTTCCAGTGTCCAGTCTGCTTGCAGTAGAAGCACTCAGTCTCAGGCTTAGGTCCAGACTTGGGTTTCTTCTCTTGAGCAGCAACTTGTTTGCTGTTCTTCTTGAAGTTCCCCTTCTTCTTCCCTTTGCCCTTTTTCTTGAAACTGGTGGTCTTGTTAACCATCAACACTTGATGCTCCTTCTTGATTTCTACCTCCGCGGCTTTTAGCATTGCGAAGAGCTCGGGAATAGTCTTGTCCATCCCTTGCATATTATAGTTCATCACGAAGCTCTTGTAGCTTGGTGGCAGTGATTGAAGAATTCTGTCAATGACACTATCATCAGGAAGATTAACTCCCAGTTGAATCAAGTGATTATTATACCCAGACATTTTGAGTATGTGTTCACTGACAGAACTATTCTCCTCCATCTTGCAGCTATAGAACTTATTGGAGACTTCATATCTCTCAATCCGGGCATTTGCTTGAAATATTAACTTCAACTCCTGGAACATCTCATATGCTCCATGACGTTCAAAACGTCGTTGAAGACCCGGTTCTAAGCCGTAAAGCATGGCACACTGAACTATCGAGTAGTCATCAGCTTTGCTCTGCCAGACGTTCTTAACGTCGTCAGTTGCATCAGCAGCAGGCCTGGCACCCAGCGGTGCTTCCAGGACGTAATTCTTCTGTGCAGCAATGAGGATAATCCTCAGGTTACGGACCCAGTCCGTGTAATTGCTACCATCATCTTTCAACTTTGCTTTCTCAAGGAACGCATTAAAATTCAACGGAACAACAACACGAGCCATCTATCTACAACAACATAGACAAGCAAAATACTATCAGGTACTAAGTTCATGATAAATTTAAGTTCAATTAATCATATTACTTAAGAACTCCCACTTAGATAGACATCCCTCTAATCCTCTAAGTGATTACGTGATCCATATCAACTACACCATGTCCGATCGTCACGTGAGATGGAGTAGTTTCAACGGTGAACATCAATATGTTGATCATATCTACTATATGATTCACGCTCGACCTTTCGGTCTCCGTGTTCCGAGGCCATATCTGTTATATGCTAGGCTCGTCAAGTTTAACCTGAGTATTCCGCGTGTGCAACTGTTTTGCACCCGTTGTATTTGAACGTAGAGCCTATCACACCCGATCATCACGTGGTGTCTCAGCACGAAGAACTTTCGCAATGGTGCATACTCAGGGAGAACACTTCTTGATAATTTTAGTGAGAGATCATCTTAAAATGCTACCGTCAATCAAAGCAAGATAAGATGCATAAAGGATAAACATCACATGCAATCAATATAAGTGATATGATATGGCCATCATCATCTTGTGCTTGTGATCTCCATCTTCGAAGCACCGTCGTGATCACCATCGTCACCGGCGCGACACCTTGATCTCCATCGTAGCATCGTTGTCGTTACGCCATCTATTGCTTCTACGACTATCGCTACCACTTAGTGATAAAGTAAAGCAATTACAGGGCGTTTGCATTTCATACAATAAAGCGACAACCATATGGCTCCTGCCAGTTGCCGATAACTTCGGTTACAAAACATGATCATCTCATACAATAAAATATAGCATCACGTCTTGACCATATCACATCAAAACATGCCCTGCAAAAACAAGTTACACGTCCTCTACTTTGTTGTTGCAAATTTTACGTGGCTGCTACGGGCTTAGCAAGAACCGTTCTTACCTACGCATCAAAACCACAACGATAGTTCGTCAAGTTAGTGCTGTTTTAACCTTCGCAAGGACCGGGCGTAGCCACACTTGATTCAGCTAAAGTGAGAGAGACAGACACCCGCCAGCCACCTTTAAGCACGAGTGCTCGTAACGGTGAAACCAGTCTTGCGTAAGCATACGCGTAATGTCGGTCCGGGCCGCTTCATCTCACAATACCGCCGAACCAAAGTATGACATGCTGGTAAGCAGTATGACTTGTATCGCCCACAACTCACTTGTGTTCTACTCGTGCATATGACATCTACGCATAAAACCTGGCTCGGATGCCACTGTTGGGGAACGTAGTAATTTCAAAAAAATTCCTATGTACACGCAAGATCATGGTGATGACATAGCAACGAGAGGGGAGAGTGTTGTCCACGTACCCTCGTAGACCGTAAGAGGAAGCGTTATGACAACACGGTTGATGTAGTCGTACGTCTTCACGATCCGACCGATCCAAGTACCGAACGTACGGCACCTCCGAGTTCAACACACGTTCAGCTCGATGACGATCCCCGGACTCCGATCCAGCAAAGTGTCGGGGATGAGTTCCGTCAGCACGACGGTGTGGTGACGTGATGATGCTCTACCGGTGCAGGGCTTCGCCTAAACTCCGCGATGATATGACCGAGGTGGAATATGGTGGAGGGGGGCACCGCACACGGCTAAGGAATGATCCGTAGATCAACTTGTGTGTCTAGGGTGCCCCCCTGCCCCCGTATATAAAGGAGCAAGGGGGGTGGGTGCGGCCGGCCCTAGGAGGAGGCGCGCCGGAGGAGTCCTACTCCCACCGGGAGTAGGACTCCCCCCCTTCCCTAGTTGGACTAGGACTTGGGGAGAAGGAGGAGAGGGGGAAAGGAAAGGGGGGGGGGCGCCGCCCCCCCCCCTCCTTGTCCTATTCGGACTTAAGGGGGAGGGGCGCGTGGCTGCCCCTTGGCCCCTTCTCCTCTTCCTCCACTAGGCCCACTAAGGCCCATTAGGTCACCGGGGGGTTCCGGTAACCTCCCGGTACTCCGATAAAATGCCGATTTCACCCGGAACACTTCGGATGTCCAAACATAGGCTTCCAATATATCAATCTTTATGTCTCGACCATTTCAAGACTCCTCGTCATGTCCGTGATCACATCCGGGACTCCGAACAAACTTCGGTACATCAAAACTTATAAACTCATAATAAAACTGTCATCGTAACGTTAAGCGTGCGGACCCTACGGGTTCGAGAACTATGTAGACATGACCTAGAACTGTTCTCGGTCAATAACCAATAGCGGAACCTGGATGCCCAAATTGGCTCCTACATATTCTACGAAGATCTTTATCGGTCAAACCGCATAACAACATACGTTGTTCCCTTTGTCATCGGTATGTTACTTGCCCGAGATTCGATCGTCGGTATCCAATACCTAGTTCAATCTCGTTACCGGCAAGTCTCTTTACTCGTTACGTAATGCATCATTCCGTAACTAACTCATTAGCTACATTGCTTGCAAGGCTTATAGTGATGTGCATTACCGAGAGGGCCCAGAGATACCTCTCCGACAATCGGAGTGACAAAACCTAATCTCGAAATACGCCAACCCAACATGTACCTTTGGAGACACCTGTAGTACTCCTTTATAATCACCCAGTTACGTTGTGACGTTTGGTAGCACCCAAAGTGTTCCTCCGGTAAACGGGAGTTGCATAATCTCATAGTTACAGGAACATGTATAAGTCATGAAGAAAGCAATAACAATATACTAAACGATCAAGTGCTAGGCTAACGGAATGGGTCATGTCAATCACATCATTCTCCTAATGATGTGATCCCATTAATCAAATGAAAACACATGCCTATGGTTAGGAAACATAACCATCTTTGATTAATGAGCTAGTCAAGTAGAGGCATACTAGTGACGTTATGTTTGTCTATGTATTCACACATGTATCATGTTTCCGGTTAATACAATTCTAGCATGAATAATAAACATTTATCATGATATGAGGAAATAAATAATAACTTTATTATTGCCTCTAGGGCATATTTCCTTCAGTACTCCCTTGCCAAATTCAGAGCAAGGTATACAATAGGTCTGGTACATAGCATAGCATACTTTATAGAACCTATGACTGAGGCATAGGGAATGACTTTCATTCTCTTTTCTATTTTCTGCTGTGGTCGGGATTTGAGTCTTACTCAATTTCATACCTTTGCAGCACAGGCAAGAACTCTTTCTTTGACTGTCCCATTTTGAACTACTTCAAAATCTTGTCAAGGTATGTACTCATTGAAAATCTTATCAAGCGTCTTGATCTATCTCAATAGATCTTGATGCTCAATATGTAAGTAGTTTTGCCGAGGTCTTTCTTTGAAAAAAACTCCTTTCAAACACTCCTTTATGCTTTGCAGAATAATTCTACATTATTTCCGATCAACAATATGTCATTCACATATATTTATCAGAAATATTGTAGTGCTCCCACTCACTTTCTTGTAAATACAGGCTTCACCGCAAGTCTGTATAAAATTATATGCTTTGATCAACTTATCAAAGCGTATATTCCAACTCTGGGATGCTTGCACCAGTCCATAGATGGATCGCTGGAGCTTGCACATTTTGTTAGCACCTTTAGGATTGACAAAACCTTTTGGTTGTATCATATACAACTCTTCTTTAATAAATCCATTAAGGAATGTAGTTTTGACATCCATTTGCCAAATTTCACAAAATGTGGCAATTGCTAACATGATTCAGACAGACTTTTAAGCATCGATACGAGTGAGAAAATCTCATTGTATTCAACACCTTGAACTTTGTCAAAAACCTTTTTCGACAAGTCTAGCTTTGTAGATAGTAACACTACTATCAGCGTCCGTCTTCCTCTTGAAGATCCATTTATTTTCTATGGCTTGCCAATCATCGGGCAAGTCCACCAAAGTCCACACTTTGTTCTCATACATGGACCCCATCTCAGATTTCATGGCCTCAAACCATTTTGTAGAATCTGGGCTCATCATCGCTTCCTCATAGTTCGTAGGTTCATCATGGTCTAGTAACATGATTTCCAGAATAGGATTACCGTACCACTCTGGTGCAGACCGTACTCTGGAAGACCTACGAGGTTCTGTAGTAACTTGATCAGAAGTTTTATGATCATCATCATTAGCTTCCTCACTAATTGGTGTAGGAATCACTGGAACTGATTTCAGTGATGAACTATTTTCCAATTCAGGATAAGGTACAGTTACCTCATCAAGTTCTACTTTCCTCCCACTCACTTCTTTCGAGAGAAACTCCTTCTCTAGAAAGGATCCATTTTTAGCAACGAATATCTTGCCTTCAGATCTGTGATAGAAGGTGTACCCAACAGTTTCCTTTGGGTATTCTATGAAGACGCACTTCTCCGATTTGGCTTTGAGCTTATCAGGATGAAACTTTTTCACATAAGCATCACAGCCCCAAATTTTAAGAAACGACAACTTGGGTTTCTTGCTAAACCACAGTTCATATGGTGTTGTCTCAACGGATTTAGATGGTGCCCTTTTTAACGTGAATGCAGCTGTCTCTAATGCATAACCCCAAAACAATAGTGGTTAAACAGTAAGAGACATCATAGATCGCACCATATCAATAAAGTGCGGTTACGATGTTCGGACACACCATAACGTTGTGGTGTTCCAGGTGGTGTGAGCTGTGAAATTATTCCACATTGTTTTAGTTGAAGACCAAACTCGTAACTCAAATATTCTCCTCCACGATCAGATCGTAGAAATTTTATTTTCTTGTTATGATGATTTTCCACTTCACTCTGAAATTGTTTGAACTTTTGAAATGTTTCAGACTTGTGTTTCATTAAGTAGATATACCCATATCTGCTCAAATCATCTGTGAAGGTGAGAAAATAACGATACCCACCGCGAGCCTCAACTTTCATTAGACCACAAACATCAGTATGTATGATTTCCAACAAATCAGTTGCTCGCTCCATAGTTCCGGAGAACGGAGTTTTAGTCATCTTGCCCAAAAGGCACGGTCCGCAAGCATCAAATGATTCATAACCAAGTGATTCCAAAAATCCATATTTATGGAGTTTCTTCATGCACTTTACACCAATATGACCCAAACGGCAGTGCCACAAATAAGTTGCACTATCATTATTAACTTTGCATCTTTTGGCATCAATATTATGAATATGTGTATCACTACGATCGAGATCCAACAAACTATTTTCGTTGAGTGTATGACCATTGAAGGATTTATTCATGTAAACAGAACAACAATTATTCTCTGACTTTAAATGAATAACCGTATTGCAATAAACATGATCAAATCATATTCATGCTCAACGCAAACGCCAAATAACATTTATTTTAGGTTTAACACTAATCTCGAAAATATAGGGAGTGTGTGATGATGATCATATCAATCTTGGAACTGTTTCCAACACTCATTGTCACTTCCCCTCAACTAGTCTCTGTTTATTATGTAACTCCTGTTTCGATTTACTAATCTTAGCAACCGAACAAGTATCAATTACTCAGGGGCTACTATAAACACTAGTAAGGCACACATCAAACACCTGTATATCAAATACACCCTTGTTCACTTTGCCATCCTTCTTATCCACCAAATATTTAGGGCATTTCCGCTTCCAGTGACTATTTCCTTTGCAGTGTAAGCACTCAATTTTAGGCTTTGGTCGAGCTTTGGTCTTCCTCACGGGAGTGACAACTTGTTTGCCATTCTACTTGAAGTTTCCCTTTCTTTCCCTTTGCCCTTTTCTTGAAACTAGTGGTCTTGTCAATCATCAACACTTGATGCTCTTTCTTGATGTCTAACTTCGTCGATTTCAACGTCACGAAGAGCTCGGGAATCGTTTCCATCATCCCTTGCCTACTATAATTCATCACGAAGTTCTAGTAAATCAGTGATGGTGACTAGAGAATTCTGTCAATCACTATCTTATCTGGAAGATTAACTCCCAATTGATTCAAGTGATTGAAGTACCCATACAATCTGAGCACATGCTCACTAGTTGAGCAATTCTCCTCCATCTTTTAGCTATAGAACTTGTTGGAGATTTCATATCTCTCAATTCGGGTATTTGCTTGAAATATTAACTTCAATTCCTGGAACATCTTATATGGTCCATGACGTTCAAAACATCTTTGAAGTCCCGATTCTAAAGCCGTTAAGCATGGTGCACTAAACTATCAAGTAGTCATCATATTGAGCTAGCCAAACGTTCATAACGTCTGCATCTGCTCCTGCAATAGGTTTGTCACCTAGCGGTGCATCAAGGACATAATTCTTCTGTGCAGCAATGATGATAAACCTCAGATCACGGATCCAATCCGCATCATTGCTACTAACATCTTTCAACACAATTTTCTCTAGGAATATATCAAAATAAACATATGAAAGCAACAACGCAAGCTATTGATCTACAACATAATTTGCAAAATACTACCAGGACTAAGTTCATGATAAATTTAAGTTCAATTAATCATATTACTTAAGAACTCCCACTTAGATAGACATCCCTCTAATCCTCTAAGTGATTACGTGATCCATATCAACTACACCATGTCCGATCGTCACGTGAGATGGAGTAGTTTCAACGGTGAACATCAATATGTTGATCATATCTACTATATGATTCACGCTCGACCTTTCGGTCTCCGTGTTCCGAGGCCATATCTGTTATATGCTAGGCTCGTCAAGTTTAACCTGAGTATTCCGCGTGTGCAACAGTTTTGCACCCGTTGTATTTGAACGTAGAGCCTATCACACCCGATCATCACGTGGTGTCTCAGCACGAAGAACTTTCGCAACGGTGCATACTCAGGGAGAACACTTCTTGATAATTTTAGTGAGAGATCATCTTAAAATGCTACCGTCAATCAAAGCAAGATAAGATGCATAAAGGATAAACATCACATGCAATCAATATAAGTGATATGATATGGCCATCATCATCTTGTGCTTGTGATCTCCATCTTCGAAGCACCGTCGTGATCACCATCGTCACCGGCGCGACACCTTGATCTCCATCGTAGCATTGTTGTCGTTACGCCATCTATTGCTTCTACGACTATCGCTACCGCTTAGTGATAAAGTAAAGCAATTACAGGGCGTTTGCATTTCATACAATAAAGCGACAACCATATGGCTCCTGCCAGTTGCCGATAACTTCGGTTACAAAACATGATCATCTCATACAATAAAATATAGCATCACGTCTTGACCATATCACATCACAACATGCCTTGCAAAAACAAGTTAGACGTCCTCTACTTTGTTGTTGCAAATTTTACGTGGCTGCTACGGGCTTAGCAAGAACCGTTCTTACCTACGCATCAAAACCACAACGATAGTTCGTCAAGTTAGTGTTGTTTTAACCTTGGCAAGGACCGGGCGTAGCCACACTCGATTCAGCTAAAGTGAGAGAGACAGACACCCGCCAACCACCTTTAAGCACGAGTGCTCGTAACGGTGAAACCAGTCTCGCGTCAGCGTACGCGTAATGTCGGTCCGGGCCGCTTCATCTCACAATACCGCCGAACCAAAGTATGACATACTGGTAAGCAGTATGACTTGTATCGCCCACAACTCACTTGTGTTCTACTCGTGCATATGACATCTACGCATAAAACCTGGCTCGGATGCCACTGTTGGGGAACGTAGTAATTTCAAAAAAATTCCTACGTACACACAAGATCATGGTGATGACATAGCAACGAGAGGGGAGAGTGTTGTCCATGTACCCTCGTAGACCGTAAGCGGAAGCGTTATGACAACGCGGTTGATGTAGTCGTACATCTTCACGATCCGACCGATCCAAGTGCCGAACGTACGTCACCTCCGAGTTCAGCACACGTTCAGCTCGATGACGATCCCCGGACTCCGATCCAGCAAAGTGTCGGGGATGAGTTCCGTCAGCACGACGGCGTGGTGACGATGATGATGCTCTACCGGCGCAGGGCTTCGCCTAAACTCCGCGACGATATGACCGAGGTGGAATATGGTGGAGGGGGGCACCGCACACGGCTAAGGTACGATCTTGAAGATCAACTTGTGTGTCATGGGGTGCCCTCCTGCCCCCGTATATAAAGGAGCAAGGGGGGAGGAGGCCGGCCCTAGGAGGGGGCGCGCCAAGTGTGGAGTCCTAATAGGACTCCCTAATCCTAGTAGGATTCCACCTCCCTTGTTGGAATAGGAGAAGGGGAAAGAGGGGGAGAGGAAGAAGGAAAGGGGGGATGCGCCCCTTGTCCAATTCGGACCAGAGGGGGGGCGCAGGCCTCCTTCCTTTTGGCCTCTCTCCTCTATTTCCGTATGACCCAATAAGGCCCATATACTCCCCGGCGAATTCCCGTAACTCTCCGGTACTCCGAAAAATACCCGAATCACTCGGAACCTTTCCGAACTCCGAATATAGTCGTCCAATATATCGATCTTTACGTCTTGACCATTTCGAGACTCCTCGTCATGTACCCGATGTCATTCGGGACTCCGAACTCCTTCGGTACATCAAAACTCATAAACTCATAATATAACTGTCATCGAAACCTTAAGCGTGCGGACCCTACGGGTTTGAGAACTATGTAGACATGACCTAGAACTATTCTCGGTCAATAACCAATAGCGGAACCTGGATGCCCATATTGGCTCCTACATATTCTACGAAGATCTTTATCGGTCAAACCGCATAACAACATACGTTGTTCCCTTTGTCATCGGTATGTTACTTGCCCGAGATTCGATCATCGGTATCTAATACCTAGTTCAATCTCGTTACCGGCAAGTCTCTTTACTCGTTACGTAATGCATCATTCCGTAACTAACTCATTAGCTACATTGCTTGCAAGGCTTATAGTGATGTGCATTACCGAGAGGGCCCAGAGATACCTCTCCGACAATCGGAGTGACAAAACCTAATCTCGAAATACGCCAACCCAACATGTACCTTTGGAGACACCTGTAGTACTCCTTTATAATCACCCAGTTACGTTGTGACGTTTGGTAGCACCCAAAGTGTTCCTTCGGTGAACGGGAGTTGCATAATCTCATAGTTACAGGAACATGTATAAGTCATGAAGAAAGCAATAGCAATATACTAAACGATCAAGTGCTAGGCTAACGAAATGGGTCATGTCAATCACATCATTCTCCTAATGATGTGATCCCATTAATCAAATGACAACACATGTCTATGGTTAGGAAACATAACCATCTTTGATTAATGAGCTAGTCAAGTAGAGGCATACTAGTGACGTTATGTTTGTCTATGTATTCACACATGTATCATGTTTCCGGTTAATACAATTCTAGCATGAATAATAAACATTTATCATGATATGAGGAAATAAATAATAACTTTATTATTGCCTCTAGGACATATTTCCTTCAGATTATGTTATTGATATGAGTAATTGTGAGACCTATGTGTTATTGTGAGTATGGTTAGTTCATAATATTTGCTGAAACTTGAATGCTGGCTTTTCATGTTTACAACAACAAGAGCAAACAGAGTTTGTAAAAGTTTTTCTTTATCACTTTCAGTTTATCAACTGAATTGCTTGAGGACAAGCAAAGGTTTAAGCTTGGGGGAGTTGATACGTCTCCAAGGTATCTACTTTTCCAAACACTTTCGCCCTTGTTTTGGACTCTAACTTGCATGATTTGAATGAAACTAACCCGGACTGACGCTGTTTTCAGCAGAAGTACCATGATGTTGTTTTATGTGTAGAAAATAAAAGTTCTCGGAATGTCCTGGAAATCCACGGAGACACTTTTTGGAATTAATAAGAATTTTTGGCAAAAGAATTAATGCCAGGGGGCCCATAGCCTGTCCACGAGACAGGGGGGCGCGCCCCCCCTAGGGCGCGGCCTCCTATCTCGTGGGCCTCCTGGACCTCCTTCGACCTCAACTCCAACTCCATATATTCCGTCTCGGGGAGAAAAAAATCAGAGAGAAAGTTTCATCGCGTTTTACGACATGGAGCCGCCGCCAAGCCCTAATCTCTCTCGGGAGGGCTGATCTGGAGTCCGTTCGGGGCTCCGGAGAGGGGGATTCGTCGCCGTCGTCATCATCAACCATCCTCCATCACCAATTTCATGATGCTCATCGCCGTGCGTGACTAATTCCATCGTAGGCTTGCTAGACGGTGATGGGTTGGATGAGATTTACCATGTAATCAAGTTAGTTTTGTTAGGGTTTGATCCCTAGTATCCACTATGTTCTGAGATTGATGTTGCTATGACTTTGCTATGCTTAATGCTTGTCACTAGGGCCCGAGTGCCATGATTTTAGATCTGAACCTATTATGTTTTCATGAATATATGTGTGTTCTTGATCCTATCTTGCAAGTCTATAGTCACCTATTATGTGTTATGATCCGACAACCCCGAAGTGACAATAATCGGGATACTTCTCGGTGATGACCGTAGTTTGAGGAGTTCATGTATTCACTATGTGCTAATGCTTTGTTCCGGTTCTCTATTAAAAGGAGGCCTTAATATCCCTTAGTTTCTGCTAGGACCCCGCTTCAACGGGAGGGTAGGACAAAAGATGTCATACAAGTTCTTTTCCATAAGCACGTATGACTGTTTACGGAATACATGCCTACATTACATTGATGAACTGGAGCTAGTTCTATATCACCCTATGTTATAACTATTGCATGAGGAATCGCATCCGGCATAATTATCCATCACTGATCCATTGCCTACTAGCTTTTCATATATTGTTCTTCGCTTCTTTAATTTTCCGTTGCTACTGTTACAACTACTACAAAACCCCAAAAACATTTATCCTTACTTTTGCAACCGTTACCTTTATTATCATACCACTTTTGCTACTAAACACTTTGCTGCAGATACTAAGTTATCAAGGTGTGGTTGAATTGAAAACTCAACTGCTAATACTCAAGAATATTCTTTGGCTCCCCTTGTGTCGAATCAATAAATTTGGATTGAATACTCTACCCTCGAAAGCTGTTGTGATCCCCTATACTTGTGGGTTATCAGCATCACATGGAAATTTTTCCTTAGTATTTCCTCGACCCCCTTTAACAGTACGGTGTTTCCTATGACTCAAGAAAGAGAAAATGAAACTACAAAAACAAAAGTCTGCACGCTTCATGTTCCTCGAATGAATTCCAAGTCTTCAAGGTCACACCAATTTCTTCACTTTCAAAGTCTTCAGAAAGTCTTCAGAAATACAAAGTCTTCAGTCGAAGAACTTCATTTTTAGGGGTCGACTTTCTCTGTAAATATCAAACTCCTCATAGACTTATAGACCTTTGTACACTCACAAATGCATCAGTCCCTTAACCTATAAGTCTTCAATACACCAAAATCACTAAGGGGCACTAAATGCACTTTCAATCTCCCCTTTTTTGGTGATTGATGACAATATAGGTTAAGTTTTCAACGGGGATAAACATATGAAGTGTAAATACTGATATTGAGGAATTTGATTGCAAGATATAGAAGAACTCCCCCTGAAGATGTGCATAGTGAGGAATTTGCTTTTGAAGAAATGCACATTTGAAGAGTATAATCATGGAGATCTCCCCCTATATCTTGTAATTCATACATGCATTTGACATATAATATGAAGAATTTGAAATGCATGATGAGATATAGTGACTGATGTAATTCAGCATGCGTGCATTGACATTAATGAGGAATAAGCATGCAGAAGAACTCAGCAAAAGTATCAGGCCACCATAGAGTTTAAGTTTACAACTCGATCCAGCAAAGTCATCAGAAGAACGAGAGTTGTAACTTAGCAAAAAAATGCCCATATAAGATAGACCCGCTTGAAGACTAACTCAAATATCTCCCCCTTTGTCATCGAATGACCAAAAGGGTTGAAAAATGAGGACTAACGCCCCTGAAGAATATCATGATGATGGAGGAGCGCCAGCGTTGTTGGGGTCGTGTGTCGTTGTAGGGCCTGCCGCAGTGTCGTCCAAGTCTTCATATTCATCCGTATCGCGTGATGAAGAATATGAACTGGCTACCAAGGAAGGAACATTGACCTTCTTGTATTTCTTCGGTGGAGGAGCAGACCAGTCAAAATCTTCCTTGAGACCCATTTTCTTCAGATCTTCTTCACCATATATATGTGAAAGAATAGCCCAGGTGCGATCAAAGACTTCATGGAGGTAGTAATAGTTTTTCTTCAATGCATTATGTGTAGCAGTCATGTTGTGAAGAATAGAACCAAACTAACGCTTAACCCATTTCTGGTTTCGATCCACCTTCTGGTGAAGACTAAGAAGCAGCTCACGGTCAGTCATCACACGAGGAGCAGTGGCTTGAGAATTTGACTTGGGTGCATTGGCAGCAGAATCATGAGTGGCAGAGTCATTGTTGGTGGAATAAGATGCAGCTTTACGAAACTGACCATCCAATGGACGAATGCCTTCATCAAAAACAATCGGTGCCTTGCCCTTCTCATCAGCTGAGGAATATGTCCGCTTGAGGACTTCAATCAGGGGCAAGTAGCTGAGGTGATTCTGAAAGTCAGCTTTTTAGTTGAGTGAAGACCTTATTCTGAGGAATCTCATAATCCAAGGAGCATAAGGCTTCAGCTCAAACGGAGAAAGTGCAGCATTTGCCAGAGTCCTCATGAAGAAATCATGATAATTGACAGGGATGCCATGCATGATGTTGAATAGCAGATTCTTCATGATGCCAACAATTTCCTCATCAGATGAGTCGTGGCCTTTGATAGGACTCAAAGTCTTCGTCAGAATGTGATAGACTGTTCTTGGCACATACATGAATTCCTTCACGAGGAATTTGGTCCTTGGGGCTTGACCGGGCTTCAGAGGCTTCATGAGCACTTGCATGTAATGAGCAGTAAGTTCAGGTTCTTGGTACAGACAATGAGCACCTTCAGATGGAGGACTGATTGGCAGAGCATGAAGTAATTCAGAGGCCGATGCCTTATAATGAGTGTTTTCGGTCATCCAGTCCAACACCCAAGTGTTGATATCATCAACATCACCTGTGATGTGCAGAGTTGCATAGAACTGAAAAATAAGCTCTTCATTCCAATCAACAATGTCAAGCAAAAGTTGAGCAGTCCTGCATCATGAAGCACACTGAGGACAGGAGAGAAGCAAGACATTGATTCCATATCCACGTGAGGAATATGCTCGTGGTCGAAGACTTTGTCTTTGTTGAAAAGCAGTGAAGAATAGAAATTGGCCTGGCTGGCAGTCCAAAAGCGCTGCCTTCTAAGACGAGCAGAGTCATAGGGATTATAATCAGTGAAGAATACGTGCTCGCCGAAGAAATCATCAGCCTTGAATTTTTGCTTGTTCGAGAAGGGATCCTTTGGCTTGGGCTGAGGAGTATCAGTCAATTGCATCACCACCTTAGGAATCGCAATCTCAGGATCCACAGGCTGAGGAATTTCAGGCTCTTCTTCAGCTGCAGCCTGGGTCTTCAATTCTTCATTAACATTTTCATCAGCACTAGTGGCTGGAATTTCTTCATGGACAGATGGGGTTGCACGAGGTTCTTCAGATCCCGTTTGTACTTTAGTAGCAACAGGGGACTGAGGAATTTGTTGAAGTGGTGTGAACAGTGGAGAGTTCGGGTGTTGACTTTCCCAAAAGTCATCATTCAGCACGGGTGTGGTATAGCCAATGTCCACATCTTCATCTTCCATTTCTTTAATGTCGGCCTCTTCAGCAGTAAACTGAGGCATAGGCGAGGAGACAACTGGTGTTGAAGGGATTGCATCCACTTCAATTTCTTCATCCAACTGCTCTGATGAAGCAGCAGAAGGAGTTTCTTCATCTGATTCACTTGGAATCACATAATCTTCATCAAAAGGAACAAGGTCCTTTGATGGCATGAATGAGACAGGAACGACATCAATTGGGTTGTCAATTGAGCTTGTCAGAGGCTTCATCTTCTTCGGAGCTGAAGAATCTGATGAAGTTGATGCCTTCCTTTTCTTCACAGCTGCACGCTCTGCAGCCTTGGTCTTCTTCACATCTGATGCAGATGGAAGGATTGGAGTTGGCGTTGGTGTAGGAGGAGTAGAGGAATTTGGTTCATTTTCTTCAGGCACAACTGATGCAGTTGCCCTGACTTCTTCATTTTCTTCAGGCGCAACACTAGTGGATGCCCTGGCAATTTCTTCAGCGGCTGGAATGCAGTCATCAGCCCTGGTACTTTCATTTCTTCAGAAGCCTGATTGTCATCAGCGGTGCTGGCATGTTCTTCAGTAGGTTGTGCAGATGCTTCAGCCTGAGGATTTTCTTGTTGCGGTGGGGCTGCAACATTTGAAGTGAATTTATCAGTAATCTTCACAAATCTGACTTTGGCTCCAAGCCTGTCAGCATAGTAGCGATCAAATTCATCACTCATTTGCTTGATCTCATCTTGTAAGGCAACGAGTTGTTCAGGGGAAAGCTTCAGAACGTTTTCCCTCAGAAAGCGCTCTTTCTTGTACTGTGTTTTGTTCACTCTTCTTCCTTGTTCATATTTCCATTTTTCTTGTTCAATCAAGGCCGTCAAAACATGACTTTGACCAGGAGTGAGGTTCATCTCCGGCAATGGTGTGTTCGGGTCCTTGTGCCATAGATCAATGAAATCTAGGATCAACTTTGGATCCAGTAACATTGGCACATTGCTGCCTTTGGCTCTAGCGGCCTTGACCTGCCTGTCTCTGATGATTTCGGCAAGTTCTTCATCATCAGCCTCATCATCATCAGATGGCACTTGAAAGGCGACCTGCTTCTTGTGAGGACTTGGTCGAGGGCCTCGTCCAGCAGTGGCCTTTTTTTCAACAGAGATGGTCCAGTTGAGGAATTTGGTGCAGCTGAGAAACTTGCAGAAGCTCCTGAGGCAATTGAGATGCCTGTAGTCCTTAGGCACGTGGCGAGATGCACAGGTATAGAGGATTTAGTTGGAGCAGCTGAGGACTTTGTCGGAGGAGCTGAGGACTTTGAAGGAGGAGGAGCAGTTTGAGGAGTTGGTCGTGAGGGCTTTGAAGAATTTGGCCGTCAGGGCATTGCTGAGGAACTTGGCCGTGAGGGCATTGAGGGTGAAGCACTTGGCTTGTGAGCAGGCTTCTTAGCCATGGCCTTCTTCGGCTTGCTTGCAGAGGCCTCAACAGTGGTAGCAGCAGCAGCAGAGTCTTCATTAAATTTCCTTACTGCTTTTTTTGCCTGTTTGGCCAGTTTGGCCTGGCGCTTTGCCCATACATCAGGATAATCCTCACCACGCTTGAGGCTGGTGGGATTTGCCAATTGTCCAGGTGCCAACGGAGGTCTTGGGCATGGAGGGTTGAGAGCGAATTTCTTCATATACTTGGGAGTAACATATCTGTACTCCCTCCATTCCCGTTCCCATCTCCTCTCTATCCTTTGTATGCGCACCTTGCGCTGATTTTTGTCCTCATTGCCAAATTTGGCCTCATCAGGAGTGCAATAATCCTTGTATATGTCATCAGGGATCTCGAAAGCAGTATTGACCTCAAGCCTCTTTCTACCCTTGTGTGGCTTCTTACCATTAGCCATTTTCTTCAGCTGAGGAATTTGAACAATGGAATTCTGTAAAGATGTATGCAACTTTTCTTCGAGGAACGCTGCAAATGAGTTAAGTTTATGAGAACCTAGTGATTCAACAACAGACATGAGTACCTGTGAACAGAGTATAGTTGCGAGTAATTTGGAGAGGTCATATGCGTTCTCAGAAGGTTTTTCAAAAATAATAAGTTTGAGGAATTTGACCAGATGAGTCTTGAAGAATTTCACTAAGCGTTCTTTGTCTTAGATTCCAGAGTTGTATAGATCGAAGATCCACACAATTGAGGAATCTTGAAGAAAAATTATTGCTTAGAGAAACGAATGAAGAGCAGATGACATGTGAGGTGTTCAGTGTGAAGATTTGAAGAATAAACACCTTTGAAGATTTTTAAGAAAACATTTGAATGAAAGAGGGCAGTAAAAGTAACTTTTAATTACCCTTGATGAAGAACATGACGAACTGGGAAGTGTAGATGTGAAGTTCGTCAGTTCAGATCTTCCACGCCCTAACTCGGCAGAGGAAGACAGCTACGGCGGCGGCGGAGTGAAGAAATCCACAGCCGGCGCGAGTACGACGATGACGAGGTCGAGGCAGTGAAGCTCTTCCTCACCGGCGACGATGAAGTAGCAGCGGCGCTAGGGTTTGAGAAGCTCGAGCGGGAGTGAGAACGAGCGGAGTAAAAACGAAGTGAGGAAGGGGAGGGGGTATTTATAGTTGGAGTGAAAATTGTACGTCCGAGGAAATCAGACGAACGTGCCCCTGACCCTTCTCATTCGCTTGACATGTGTCACCCACATACTGAGAGGTGGCGATCGTGTGAGATCGTGGGTGAATAGAAAAGTATTATCGTGGGATGCGGAATGGTTTGAGCGGCAAAGCCAAAAATTTAGATAAGATAAGTTAAAAGTTCCGTTCGCAAATTCTTCAGCTGACAAGGACACAGTGAAGATATTGAACGAGTTTCAAATAGAACGCACATGAAGAATTTGTGAAAAGATTGGGTTGAGTTTAGCATAGAGGGGGAAGGGTCCGATCACATTCACTTAGCAGAGAAAACAACTTGAAGAAATAGCAATAAGTGAATGATGTAGAGGACATAAAACCCATATATATATATATATATATATATATATATATATATAGCCAATGAAGAAAAACGACGGATACAATGAAGACAATGCAAAGTTGAGGAATTTGAACAATTGAGGAATTTCAAAAACTGAGAAAAAACTCAAATTGAAGATTTCAACATTTGGTGGTGGTGTGACCCACCGTATAAGAATGATGATTTCAGACACCGCGTACAATTGTTGTAGGGCTCTGAGAATCAAATTCTTTGTTAATTTCTTCACACTTAGAGTGTTAGTCTTCATTGATTGAAGAAAAACGTTTCTTCGCATGTCGCACATCTAAGTCATCAATTTTGCATAAGTGTTAGGATGAGTGTCCTTTTCAAAGAACATTCGAAGATTCTAGGATATTTAGCTCAGACCTCAACTTGCTAAATCTCTTCTCATCCAAGGGCTTTGTGAAGATACCGGCTAGCTGTTCTTAAGTCCGTACATGCTCAATAGAGATGTCGCCCTTCCACACATGATCACGAAGAAAATGATGACGAATTTGGATGTGCTTTGTCTTCGAGTGCTGAACTGGGTTGTGAGCAATCTTGATTGCACTATCATTGTCACAGTAGAGAGGCACATTCTTCATGTTGACGCCGTAGTCCTTGAGAGTTTGCTTCATCCACAACAATTGAGCACAGCAAGAACCAACAGCAATGTACTCAGCTTCAGTTGTAGATAGTGATACACAGTTCTGTTTCTTCGAGGACCAACAGACCAAAGATCGTCCGAGGAAATGGCATGTGCCAGATGTTGACTTGTGGTCCACACGATCACCAGCATAGTCAGAGTCTGAATATCCAATGAGATCAAAAGCCGAGCCCTTGGGGTACCATAATCCAAGTGTTGGTGTGTGAGCTAGATATCGAAGAATATGCTTCACAACCTTATGGTGTGATTCCTTCGGTGTAGCTTGAAATCGGGCACACATGCAAACACTAAGCATAATATCTGGCCTAGATGCACATAAATACAATAAAGAGCCAATCATGGAGCGGTATACCTTTTGATCGAAGTCGATACCATTTTCATCAGTGCATAGATGGCCACTTGTGGGCATAGGAATTTTGACCCCTTTGCAATCTTGCATGCCGAATTTCCTCAATACATCTTTGAGGTATTTCTCCTGAGATATGAATATGCCATTGCGCTGTTGACGAATTTGAAGACCTAAAAAGAATTTCAATTCTCCCATCATAGACATTTGATATTCTTCACTCATCATATAGGCAAATTCATCACTGTAACGTTGGTCAGTACAGCCAAAAATGATATCATCAACATAAATTTGGCACACAAACAATTCACCATCATAAGATTTAGTGAAAAGAGTTGGGTCGAGTGAACCGGGTTTGAAGCCTTTCTTCATGAGGAATTCCTTCAAAGTATCATACCACGCCCGAGGGGCCTGCTTGAGGCCATACAGGGCCTTATTGAGTCTGAAGACTTTGTCAGGATGCTTTGGATCTTCAAAACCTGGGGGTTGAGCAACATATACTTCTTCCTCAAGCTTACCATTGAGGAATGCACTTTTCACATCCATTTGTTGTAAAGTGATATTATGATGGTTAGCATAAGCAAGTAATATGCGAATAGCCTCAAGTCTAGCAACAGGTGCAAAAGTTTCATCGAAATCAATTCCTTCAACCTGTGTGTAGCCTTGAGCTACAAGCCGTGCCTTATTCCTCACCACAAGGCCATTTTCATCTTGCTTGTTGCGGTAGATCCACTTTGTGCCAATGATATTGTGCTTGCGAGGATCTGGACGTTTGACCAGTTCCCAGACGTTGTTGAGCTCGAACTGATGTAATTCTTCTTGCATAGCTTGAATCCACTCAGGCTCCAGAAATGCTTCATCTACCTTAGTGGGCTCTGTGATAGAGACAAAAGCAAAGTGCCCACAAAAGTTAGACAAATGTGAAGCTTTTGAGCGTGTGGGAGGACCTGGTGCTTCAATGTCATCGATGATTCTCTCAATTTGCACTTCGTTTGCAACGCGAGGATGAGCGGGTTGTCATCGAGGAATTTGATCTGCATATTCTTCAGGACCATTTTCCTCAGCACCATTTTCTTCAGGTGCACCAGCTCGACGTTCTTCACATTCTGGAATGAATTCTTCAGGAGATTCTTCGGTAGGAATGACATCCACAGTAGCCTTGAACTTGATAGATTCCTCAGGTGCTAGTTCATCTATCACAGAAGGTAGGTGGTCTCTTTGCGAGCCATTAGTTTCATCTAACCGCACATCTACAGTTTCGACAACTTTGTGAAGAACGTTGCTGAAGACTCTGTAGGTGTGCGAGTCCTTTCCGTTACCAAGCATAAAACCCTTATGTGCTTTCGGTGCGAATTTAAAATTGTGATGAGGATCTCTAATCCAACATTTAGCACCTAAGACTTTGAAATAACTCACATTGGGCTTTTTATCAGTGAGGAGTTCATAAGCAGTCTTCTTGAAGAATTTGTGAAGATATACTCTGTTGATGATGTGGCAAGCAGTATGAATTGCCTCAATCCAGAAGCGACGAGGTGTCTTGTATTCATCAAGCATAATGCGAGCCATCTCAACAAGAGTTCTGTTCTTGCGCTCCACGACGCCATTCTGCTGAGGAGTATAAGGAGCAGATAACTCATGAGTAATACCAAGTTCATCAAGATAGTCATCAAGACTGGAATTCTTGAACTCAGTCCCATTGTCACTTCTGATGTGCTTGATATTCACACCAAAGTTGGTTGAAGCCCTTGAGGAAAATCGTTTGAAGACTTCCTGCACCTCATGTTTGTAAGTGACAATGTGCACCCATGTGTAACGAGAATAATCATCAACAATAACAAAGCCATATAGAGATGCATCATTTGTAACTGCAGAATAATGATTAGGACCAAAGATATCCATGTGAAGCAATTCAAATGGTCGAGTGGTAGTCATGATAGTCTTCGCTGGATGTTTGGCCTTGGTCATCTTTCCAGCTTCACAAGCTCCGCACAAATGATCCTTGAGGAATTTGACATTCTCAATGCCAATGACATGCTTCTTCTTCGCAAGCGTGTGCAGATTCCTCATGCCAGCATGACCAAGTCGTCGATGCCATAGCTAGCCTTCTGAAGCTTTTGCAAGTAGACATACGGCCGGTTGTGGTCCTGTAGAGAAATCAACAATATACAGGTCTCCTCTCCTAAAGCCTTCGAAGACTTTGGAATTGTCAGCTTCCATGATCACAACACAACGATATTTGCCAAAGACAACAACCATATCGAGATCACAAAGCATTGAGACAGACATGAGGTTGTATCCTAAGGACTCGACAAGCATGACTTTGTCCATGTGTCGATCCTTTGAGATCGCAACCTTACCTAGACCCAATACCTAACTTTTTCCTTTGTCAACGAAGATGATATGCTTCAGATGCGATGGTGATAAGGGATCATCCATCAATAGATTCTTGTCACCAGTCATGTGATTTGTACATCCACTATCGAGGACCCACTCATTGGCTTTGGGTTGATCATCCTGCAGATGAATTTGTGCAACTTACGAACTCATATACTTCATCAATGAAGAATATGATATCAATATCATCAGATCAATTTCATCAAGCAATAGAACAGATAAAACAGTATGAGGACGTGAAAAATGAAAGTTCATTTCTTCATGATTAGCCTGCGTCCTTCCAGGCAACTTCAGGTCTCCAGCAAATTCTTCAGACGTTTTAAGCACGTCTGGAGACCTGACCCTGCATAAGAGATTAGTTCTTTTTTTTCACCACCCACATCTGAAGGGGTGGCAAAGAATTCATCACTCTGTGAGCTCCATATGAGAAAGGTGGCATAGAAGCCAGTCCACTTCATTTCACATTAGAGGAGTTAGGATAAGCATATTAATAAGCAGAGAAATTCTTCGAGGACTTATGAACATAATGGTTAGAAGAATAATGCACATATTCATAGCCCTTAGCTCTTCCCTGCGAAACAGAGGGGTTAGCACGATGATGATATGAGGACTTTGATCCTTTTGAGGAATTTGATCCACGTGAGGAATTTTGTCCGTATAAGACTTGGATCCATATGAAGAATTCGGTCCATATGAAGAAATTGATTTGGAGTTCCTATTCTTCACAGGTGGTGTCATGAGGACATTCACCTGAAGACTTTCAAGGCAACTTTTGGGAACCCAGATTTTCTTCATAGGGGAACCGTTCCTATAGTTAGTGCCAACATATCTAGCAAATACTTCACCATTCTGATTTTTGAACAGTTTATAATTGGAGTCAAATGACTCATCAGAAGAATGAGGAGATTCACATGTAAAGCCCGATAAATTGGATGGATCAACTGGAGGTCCCTTTGCAGCAACCCATGAGGTTTTGGGGTACTGCTCAGGCTTCCAATATGTTCCATCAACATTGAGTTTCCTCTCAAAGGCAATACCCTCTTTCCTAGGATTCCTGTTAAGGATCTGCTTTTGAAGCACGTCACAAAGAGTCTGATGCCCTTTGAGGCTTTTGTACATGCCAGTCATGTACAACTCCTTCAGCCCTGCATCATCAGTGATACTAGCAATGTCCTCAGATAAGGAATTAGTGATAGCAGAGACAGATGAAGAATTTGTAGCATTAGAAGCATTTGAACATTCGGGTGAAGAATTAGTAGTTTCACGTTTAGTGCACTTCAAACATGGAGGAACAAATTCTTCCTGAGTACCGCTGATTTGTTGAGCAAGTAATGAATCGCGCTCCTTCTGAAGATCTTCATAACTCACTCTTAGCTTCTCAAGATCTTGCTTTCTTTGAAGAAATTCATAAGAAAGCTTCTCGTGATCAGATAAGAGAGTGTTATGATGTCCTTGAAGGTTGTCAAACCTAGACTGAAGTCTCTGAAGATTTTCAGTCAAGGTTTTAGTGCGATCCATTTCTTCACCCAACATATCATCACTTTTGTCTAGCATGTTTTGAACCTTTTCAAAAGCCTTTTATTATTTCACAGCAATCTTAGCAAGTTTAGAGTAGCTAGGCTTGAGGTTTTCATCAGATTCATCCTCACTAGATTTAGAGGAGGGGTATTTAGTTACCTTGGCACCCTTTGCCATGAAGCAATAGGTGGGAGCGTAGTCATCATTGCCTTCATCGGCATTGTTGGAGATGCAATTTTCTTCAGAGTTGAAGATAGACTTGCTGACGAATGCAGTAGCGAGAGCTAGGCTCGCCACACCAGACTTGGACTCCTCAGATGCCTCCTCATCCTCATGTTCCCAGATTCAGCCTCAGAGTCCATTTCCTTGCCAATGAATGCCCGAGCCTTCTTGGAGCTGCTCTTCTTGTGAGATGAAGATTTTGAGGATTTTGATGATGAAGACTTTGAAGATTTCTTCTTCTTCTTGCATCATCAGAACTGTAATCCTTGTACTTCTTCTTCTTTGATTCCTTATCCCACTGAGGACAATCTTGAATGTAGTGACCAGGTTTCTTGCATTTGTGGCATAGCCTCTTCTTGTAGTCACTGGATGAGGAATCATTACTCCTTGAGGATTTTCCAAAGCGACCACGTCTTGAGAACTTCTGAAATTTCTTCACGAGCAGTGCTAGTTCCTGGCTCAGTTCATCAGGATCACCAAGGCTGCTACCAGAGTCCTCATCTTCATACTGAGATACCGCCTTGGCCTTCAGAGCACGTGATCTGCCATAGCTCGAACCATAGAGATCTCTCTTCTCAGCAAGCTGGAACTCATGAGTGTTTAGTCTCTCGAGGATATCAGCGCGATCAAATGACTTGTAATCAGCACGTTCTTGAATCATCAGTGCCAGAGTATCAAATGAAGAATCAAGCGATCTCAGCAATTTCTTCACCACCTCATGGTCTGTGATGTCAGTGGCACCAAGTGCTTGAAGCTCATTTGAGATGTTAGTGAGGCGATCGAAGGTTTGTTGAACATTTTCATTGTCGAGTCTTTTGAAGCGGTTGAAGAGATTGCGAAGAACGTCAACACGAGAGTCACGTTGAGTTGAAACTCCTTCATTCACTTTGGACAGCCTATCCCAGATAAGCTTAGCAGTTTCCAAAGCACTCACTCTTCCATACTGCCCTTTGCTCAGATGGCCACATATGATGTTCTTCGCTTGAGAATCGAGTTGCTTGAATCTCTTCACATCAGTAGCGTTCAGAGAAGGTGTGACTGAGGGAACACCATTTTCCACAACATACCAGAGATCGTTATCAATTGCCTCAAGATGCATTCGCATCTTATTCTTCCAGTAGGGGTAGTCCGTTCCATCGAAGGTAGGACACCCAGCAGAGACCTTGATCATACCTGCGGTCGACATAACTAAAACTCCAGGCGGTTAAACCAAAATCACACAGAACAAGGGAGTACCTTGCTCTGATACCAATTGAAAGTGCGTTATATCGACTAGAGGGGGGTGAATAGGCGATTTTTATGAATTCTTCACTGAGGAATTTGCTGGTGAGGAAATTCCTTAGCGAAGAACTACTTGCAGCGGAATAAGTACTCAGAAGTAAACATAACAGAACACTAGCATAGTCATCATGATGAAATGAAGACAAGCACAGAGTACAGAAAGCGTAAACATAGGATAACACAGGATGAAGACGGACAGACTTAAGAAATTCAACTGAGGAAATTGAGAAAGTCTTCAGTCAAAGTCTTCAAACAGATATGAACAAGCACACAACAACTGAAATGAGGAAATGAAAGAGTTGAGGAAATAGAACCAGTAAGCTTGGTGAAGACAATGATTTGGTAGACCAGTTCCAACTGCTGTCTCAGTTGTACATCTGGTTGGAGCGGCTAGGTATTTAAACCAAGGACACACAGTCCCGGACACACAGTCCTCACCGTATTCTCCTTGAGCTAAGTCACACAGACCTCGCCCAATCACTCGTGGTAAGTCTTCAGGTGACTTCCAAACCTTCACAAACTCGGTCACTCGGCGATCCACAATTCCTCTTGGATGCTCTAGACCTTGACGCCTAACCGTCTGGAAGAAGCACAGTCTTCAAAGGAAACAATCGTCGGATCCACGCAGGATCAATCTCTTCAGTGATGCTCAATCACTTTGGGTTTGAAGGTGTTTGGGTTTGGGTTTTCCTCACTTGATGATTTTCGCTCAAAGTCCTCGGAGGATGGGATGCTCTCAAATGACAAGTGTCAGTTTCTCTCGGAGCAGCCAACCAGCTAGTGGTTGTAGGGGGCGGCTATTTATAGCCTAGGGAGCAGCCCGACATGATAAGACATAAATGCCCTTCAATGATATGACCGTTAGGTGGGTAGATATTTTGGCACAGCTGGCGTGTCGCACAGCAACGGTCGGAATTTTGACTCTCAAATTCCTCAGGGCTATCATGTTCCTCACTGTGTAGGCAATCCGCACTGGCGAATTCCTAACTCCTCAGTCAGAACAAATTCCTCAGCGACCAGAAGAACTTCGTCTTTGTCACTGAAGAAATTGACTGAACTGTATGAGATTTCCAATGGCTTCACTCGAAGGGATTGGTAGGTGTAGGATTTTGAGTTGAGCATCACATGGAAATTTTCCTTAGTATTTCCTCGACCCCCTTTAACAGTACGGTGTTTCTTATGACTCAAGAAAGAGAAAATGAAACTACGAAAACAAAAGTCTTCACGCTTCATGTTTCTCGAATGAATTCCAAGTCTTCAAGGTCACACCAATTTCTTCACTTTCAAAGTCTTTAGAAAGTCTTCAGAAATACAAAGTCTTCAGTCGAAGAACTTCATTTTTAGGGGTCAACTTTCTCTGTAAATATCAAACTCCTCATAGACTTATAGACCTGTGTACACTCACAAACGCATCAGTCCCTTAACCTATAAGTCTTCAATACACCAAAATCACTAAGGGGCACTAGATGCACTTACATACGGTTATGTTGATTTCTATGTCCATTTGCTCCAGGTTCGTTTATTTCATTGATCATTTACGTACTATTTTTCAATGTTGCATGCCTAGGATGGATTTAGGGTGCCAGATATGAGGTGCATGGTTGTGGACACGGCGAGTTGAGTATTGACCGGTCGTTGTTCGCCGACGCGTCCAAAGCGTGTCCGCGGACATATAGGTTGTCAGATGGTATGTCTAGCAGTAGATGCTCTAAATGTCTGCGAACAACTAGTTGGATGGAGGTCATCCAATAAATATTCGCCCCTTCTTCAGCCTTCTCCCTTTAACAAATTTATCTAGATCAATGGCAATTCAACCAAACATTTAAATAGTTATAAAAAATGCAGCTACAACCAGCACTGGATGTTCAACAAGTTTTTGACATCCATCGATCCCAAAAGGCTCCAGTCTGGTTGGCCGTGCCAAAGGCCTCAATTCCGACCTCCTTTTCACCCTCTTTTGTGCAAAGCGTTTGTCCATAGTAGCACTGTACTCTTGAACATACTTCGTTGCATCGGGACCCAAGTCCTCCGCCTTTACGAGTAACAACTTTTACGCCTCGGCTTCGGCCTTGATAGCAATCTTTGTACCCCCAAGCTTAAACTTATTCTTTTGCATCTCCATAAACATGTCAAACCTCTCCATCTTCTTTTCCCCCTTTACCTCGTTGCGTTTGGCAGCTGTCTCCTTCGCCATGATGACCTCAGACTTCTCTTTCATCTTGGCCACAACCCCTTCTCACCTATCCTTGTCCATCTCCCATTCCCCCCACCCCCTATTCGTAGGCGCATGGGTGACCTGTGCAACCTCTCCTTTTGTTGGGTCACCATCTTCATTATCTTTTTTGGCGATGGATGTGGTCTTGGCAGAATTAACAATGTCCATCCACTTGCTTCGCCCATTCCACTTCATCCAACAATCCAGTAGTGTCAATGGCTTCTTCTCCATCTTCTTATAGAAAGTGCACGCATGTGCGGGCTAGCAAAGCAATACAATGACATGATCAACAAGTTGCAACATTGAGCAGATCAATAAAATGACCAAAACATAGAGCAACAAGTTGCAAAACTTACGAGCTCGACGAGTGACACACACTTGGCCACCGGTTTTTCACTTGTTTAAATGCACATCAATACTTGTTGACCTCCAATTAAATGATGTACCGTAGATGGGCTAGCGACTTTAGATTGCGATCATGGACAACTTCGTTCTTGTAGATCATGAATCAACCGTGGACACTCTGCCAAAAAGCCGCGCCCTTTTGCTATGTGCCTTGAAACATAAAACTACTGGCCAATCACTTCAATCATCCTCCTTGTCATTGTATGTGTTGCCCCTCTTCTTCTTGGGTCGCCATCTGGCTCCTCGGGTTGCTCGATGTCCGGGCCCTGCTCTTGCTTCGACATTGGCGAGTGGAGGTCCGCGACTTGTCCGTCTTTGTGTACACCGCTGTTGTGGATCACGTTCATCATAGCCTCGTGTGTGGCGCCATCGAACATGGGAAGGCATTCCACCGAACAGTGGCTGCGCACCGACAGACGAGGGCTCCTGGATGGAAACCACGAGCGGATGGTCGAGGATAACTAGAGGAGGCGACTGAGTGTTACGATGACTGTTGTGTATCGGGCTGACTGTGTAGATGGTCGACGTGATAGTAGGGCGGTTTGTGTTGGGAGGGGCAGGGTTGTGAATTTGTGATTGTTCGGGCGGCACTGACACCTTCTTTGTGGGACAAGCTCCGACTGCCAGTGCCTTCTTCTCCCTCGCCTTCACGATCTGGCCTTCCCACTCCACGGACGCGGCCACGCACGACCGTCTCTGGCTTGAAGGAACCACGAACCTCTCGAAGCGATCCCGCCGATCCATCTCGTCGACAAAGGCTGACAAAACGAGCAATGAAAGACTGGATGGGGCGCCTGCTATCGGGACGGAGGGCTGGCTTTCACACAGGAATAGTGGAGCGGAGTGTCCAAATGTGCGCACTCAGCCATTGTTTTGGGTGGGCCAGGGTGTCAGTTCACACAGGAATAATGAAGCAGAGTATCCAAATATGCACACTCCGCCATGGTTTTGGGTGGGCCAGGGTGTCAAGCCCGAACTCCCCTAGGCCTCCCCGATTTGGTGCCAATTTGTGGGATTTCAAACGTCCGCTGCAGGGATTTGGTAAGCTATGTTGGATGGCTAAAAGTGTCCGGAATGTTCGATCCAGACATTTGCGAGCGATTTGATGATCCATGTTGGAGTTGCCCAAGTGCTCGCTCCAGTATGCATTTCAACAGCTATTCAAGTAGTACTTTTTTGGTGATAAATTCTTGTATTACTCAACCGCAAGAATTACAATCACGACCGGCAATGTCAAGGACATATGTGTACATATGCATACGTGTGTCTACCCTTATCATATTCCCACTTGGGGCACATTGTACATGTTACACTCTTCAAACTCTTCAAGACTAAAACGTGTGCACGCCGACTCGAGTCCAGGGTGAAAGAGAAGCAGTCTATGCGGTGTGCCTGTTGACATTTATCTCGCCGACAATCAAACTATCTTTGTTGATACCCTAGACTATAACTAGAACTAACAAACTAATGGCTAGATTTGCTAGTATCCTGCTATGCCAACCAAGGCAAATGATACAGAGTAGAGTGCAACTGAAATGGTAATCCCTGCGACAAAATTGTATGAGAGGTGCTTGTTATCACGAGGTACAAATGCTATCTTCAAAGTATTAGTCAGTTCGAAGAGCCTATGGGAAACCTGCAGAAACACATGCTGGCATAAGCAAGTTGCTTTATGGACTAAATTCAATGCCATACATGGGGAAGAAGGTGGACTAAATTCAATGCCATACATGGGGAAGAAGGTGTACATACCGCAACATATAGCGCAGTAGTGAGCATGAAGTTAAGTAGTGGGTAATCTGGGATTATCGTCAATAGCCACTTGGGTTGCCCATTGGGTACCTTTGATCTTCGAGAGTCATCAAAGCAAACAAAATAAGTTTCATTCATTTAAAATCTGAAGGCAATTATCCAGTGGCACAAATGGCAGAACCTATAAAGTACGGAAACTGGATATGGTACCTGAGCCAGATATGGAACTGAGATATATATGTTTCTAGTGTAATCTTTCCAAGCCAGCTAGAACAAACAAATCAACAAGTATGTGTTAGTCGCATATTCATAGATCATTAGCATTACATTTAGTCATATAACGATACAATTTGCTCTGTTAACACAAAACTTACGCAAATAGCGTTAGAGAGCACGCCCGGAATTCTTGAGTGAAGTTGCGCAGGCAGATGTAAACACTTTTGAATGCAACACACATGGATCAATCAGATTTAACAGTATACAGATGGATTTATACTCGACACAAACAGGAAAGATACATACGTTATGGGGATCCAGGATGTGTAGGGATGGTATTTATTGTAGGTAATCTTGTCCAGCTTATAGATGTACTCGTACCACAAATACCCAGCCTGTGTTCACCAGAAAGCCAGCAGATCGTATCAAAATATATCTATGACAGACAATTTGCTGTAGATGTTTGATAATTACCGTTAAAGAAACTGTAACTATAGAGGCCTTAATATAGAGTTTTGTTCTTGTTTCAGCTTCTTCAAGCTTTTCCATCCACTTCTCAACCTATGACATGGAGATGCCAAACTCATTTCACCCGCTCTTTTGATAATTCTGACGAAATTGAAACTATCTTTGGATCTAAAAAAACATATCAGTCATGCCAGCATACTGCATAAAACAAGTTATACGGAACATACCGTTGGATGGTAATAGGCATATATCATCCCCACAATCCATATGTAGCGATCAAGTCCAGATCGGAAGTGCCACTCATGCAACCTGGGGAGATCTGGTTTAGAAGGATCATCATAACCTGCACACAAGACGAATAACATTGTTAAGTCACATTGAAGAAAAAAATGCATAGACTAGCAAACTCACTAACTGTTACTGAAGGAAAACTGACCTAGAAGAAAAGTGAATGGGCTCCAGACTATCTCAAAGACACCTGGGATTTCCCATACCAAGATAACTACCAAGAAGCACCCAACAAATTTTATAGCAATCACTGATCTAATCTCATTGTACTTGTTTAGAATTCCAAGAGCACCATACACCATGAGGGTGAAAAGAGTGTGCATAGGGCAAATATAATATAGTGTGTAATCATTATTTAGGACAATACAACAGAATGCCACAAAGAAATTGAGGCGCCACATCATCTGTTGAAGGTGCAACCATGTTAGTAAAGGTCTGCGGATGAAAAGAAAGAACAATTGGACTAATTAAGAATGGACCTGAGCAAATCGTCCCAGACTGAAATCCTTCCGCACATAATAATAGGAGAAGTTACCAAATCCAGTCATCCACACATATGCAGCAATGAACACACGAATCGCATTGTAGATCTCTTTAGCATTGAAGTAGTGGTACATCAAGAATAGCACCTGGAAACAAACAAAGCCATGCTGAGAAGTGGTGCTCTGCTAGCAGAGAGATCAAAACCTTGCTGGTTGCAAATGGATGCCCTTGGTTAATCAGCTTATTTACAACTAACAGGTTATAAATGAAGGTGAAGGAGGTAAGCATTAAGCAAGTAAGCACTGCAGGATGACAGTTACAACCGAATAGTCAAACATTCTCGTTAGAAAAATCTGATGCATTAATATCCATGCATGATTGGCGGGTAGTAGAATAAAAGACAGACAAAATGCTATAAGGAAGATGAACTATGAAAATACCTGCATCCAACCCTTCCATTCTTCCGTCTGATGCCTATTCAAATATAGTACAGATTTTCCAGTGAATGTGGACTTATCTTGGTGGACCTTGAAGGAAGTAATAGCTGCTACGATGATAAGAAGAAAATAGAGGAAAAGGAAGAGATCTCGGCTGTAATTCTGTAGATACACACAAAAAAAAAGTTATCCAATTGAAAATAGCATATTGCGCACACACACCTTATATGCAGCTTCTAGTATTTTGCATTAATTTGAATAAGTGAGAAAAGATGACATGTTCTAAGAATCTGTTTTTTACCAGTATGTTACATAGGGACATCAAAATTTAGCATAAGATTCTATAGAAAAACAACATACCAAAGCATCAGCAGACCTAGAATCTGAAAGCTATTTACAATAGATAATAATGCCATACAATTATACATTCAGATGGTGTTTAAATGTGGGCATACATTTCTAGCAAGTATCAGCATAATAGTACCTTTTCAGACTCTCCGAATATATTTGTGCGGTCGCATATGTAAAAGTAAAGTAGATGGCCTCCAAGCTCGGATCTGATAGACCAATGGCAAGCTGTCAGCAGAATAATGCAACCAGACAAGTATCCACGGATACAGAATGCAAGTAGATTACATTGCCCTCAGTGTCAATCGATGCTCCAGAAGAAGTGTCTGGTCCATACAGAAAAGTCTGTGGAACCAACTAAGTCAGTGCATTTGAATCTTGACATCTTATACAATCATTTATTATGCAATCGAGAGTTATAGTTCACAAGCAACCTGAGCATCTGTGATGTGAAAGAAGCATAAACTGCTGGCTTTGCACCAGCTACTTGACCACCCTCCTCCAGTAACATTGTTTGATCCTCTCCTTTGTTTGAGCTGCTATCCATGTCTGATAAATTGATGTCCGAGTGTCTACTGACAAAGAGAAGGAAACATTACTTCGGATAAGAGTCCTTCTAGAAAGTAGTATTTCATTAAAAGCAACATATAATGGTGCCAATACTCATTTCAAGATGGAAGAACAAAATAGATCAACCCCAGAAAAAGTAAGATACATTGAGCTATGGACCTATGGTACTTGCAGCATAGGCAGAGATTTCTGGACATTCAAAGGGGAGATACAACTTAGCAGCATTCCCATGATCAAAATAGAATTTACTCACGTTTTAAGTGAAGCAGCATTCTTCCTATGAAAGAGAACCTCGGCATACACCCAGGCCGCAAGAACCCAAAGAAATCCCAGAAAAGCAGAAAGCTGGGATAAAGTACAAAGCAAGTTCTGTTAGTTCCAATGATCAATGTCCCAGAAATAAATAAATTATAGTATCTGTAATAAACAAATTAACTTCATGGGGGGATAATAGCATCACTATGCATACTTAGTTAGGGGAAGTTACAAAAGGCCTTCTAGACGCGCTGTTTAAACTTCAGCCCTTGTACTATTGCAATCCACAATACTCTGCAGTTTTGCATACTAATTAATTGGCCCACTGAACCTCATACCGGTTACTAAACTCAAGGGTCAATCATATGTATAGTAAAACAAGCACATCAACATTCAGTTCAATAGGCTGAATGGCCAAACCTATAAAGTGGTTTAGCACACACTCACTGAATCACTAGTATGAGCACATATTCCCCAAGAATACAACAGAGAAATCCATGTGTTGGAACATCTGGTGTCTCCAGATCTACAGCCCTCATTCACCAATGTGTTGGAACAGCTAAAAAAATCCACCCACCCCAGATTAGATACTACCATTCCAAAACACACATCAGTAATCTGTCCATAGACGCCCCCCTCCCCACCACACACACACACACAAGGAAATTAGCCACGGTTTTCAATCCTGAATGAGATTAACTGGTTCCCCTCCAATCAGAATAGCACCAAATCCTAACCTACGAGCAATACTTGCACATTGACAACAATAACCAACCAAGCGCGAGCGCAACACAGCCAGCAACTATTTCACTGACCAATCTCGGAATTCCTCAAATAAGAAAAAGCACCGCTGAATCCCGTGAGGAAATTTCACAACCATGCCATCTCCAGCGCTTCCTTTCAACCACCTAAAACAGAAAACGCACCCCGCAGTCCTGCACTTGCTTGCCCGCTCACCCGCCCCCCTAAAATCCCCGCCGCCACCACTCAATCGCCAACAAGCTCCAGGAAGCACCCAAGGAATCCGCACGGAGCAGCAATGCCGCGCCGACGCCCGATCGAGGGGCGATTTAGGGCTCACCTGGCCAGGCGTGAAGGAGGTCGAGGCCGCCATGGCGAGCCCACCCGCGGACGCGAGCGCCTCCGCCATTTCTACAGCATCCGCCAAGCTTTGGCGCTGGGATCCAAACGCGAACCGTAGGAGGAGGGCAAAAATTTGGTAACCGAGAGAAAATAAGCGCGGGTTTGTGTGAGAGCAGAAGGGCCTCTCCGGTTTACGACGGAACACTGCATGTGGGGCCACCAGCGATGGACAACGCGGCCCACAGTCGGTGCGATTTGCAAGTGACGGTCTACCTAAAAGAGTTAGGTTAGATTTAGCCATTTAGGTTGGAAAGATTTATCGTCTTCTCTTTTCGGCTACTGGAAAATTAACTTCCAAGGTACAGTACATAGGATAAGGCGTATAAATTTTGTCTGAAGTGTGATTTTTTTTTTTGCGAGGCGAAAGGAGTTTTATTTCAAATTTAGAGAGTTACAGTCGAAAGCCAGAAGATCTTCGATACATGATAGTGTCGTGGTACACTCGATACGACTATAATTTGTCAGAGGATCGGCAACTCTATTCTGATCCCTAGTCAACTCATGGGGAATAATTGTCACACATCAACTCCTTAATTTCAGCCACGAGATGACCATATGCCGAACAAACTAGTCCATCCCCTGATAGACAGGATAAAGTCTCAGTTGAGTCAGATTGAACAATGACTGGAAGATGTATAGCAAGCGTCATTCCTTGCATAATTGCATGTATCTCCACTTCTGGTGCTTCGTAACAATTGAAAATAAATCGATATGCTGCAAAAGTAACTGAACCATCATGTCGTCGAAGAATCATCGTTGCCGACGTCGTGCCGGATTTCACTGAAAAAGATCCATCCATTGAAAGTGCAACGTAATCAGTGGTAGGGGGTGGCCAAGGCTTAGAAACAGGAGTTATCCTCACTTATGGTACGACCCAGTCAGTAACCCACATTTTACCCTTGGTCATTTCCGATGTACTATACTTGCACGCATCTCCAACAGACTTCATATAACTGTCGAAATAATCCACCATAGTGGTCACGGGTGGAACCTCTTTATCATGAGTAACATTATTCCATAATTGCCAAATATGCCAAATAAGCATAAGGACTCTATCGCGTTCAACTTCATTGCAATTTAGCGACAAGTTTAGCAGTCATTCCTTGCCACTATTAATAAGGAGCCGATCTGGTGGAAGCGGCCAGACTTGTCTCATGTTCTCCTAGATGCTACGTGGATGGTTGCATGCAACTAATGCATGGTAGTTGTCCTCATCAACAATGCCGCAAAATGGACACATCCCACGTGTCTTCAGATGCCGGTATTGCATGCAAGCAGCTCCAGTTGCCGCACGCCATGCCGTATGTTTCATAGGCACAAAGGAGTGCCATATCGGATTCCAAACAGAACGGTTCCCGTCGGGGTTAGCACTGGACGCCCAGCCGGCGAACCGCTCATCATGATCAGTCGTCGCCAAGTAATACACACTTCTCACATAGAATCGGCCATGCTTCTCCGGATGCCATGCGAAGAAATCATAACATTGTCTTAGTGAGGTACATATTTTCAGAATTTCATGTACGTCCATTCGCCAAAAGTGGTCATTCAAATGTTGCACCTAAAGGAAATATGCCCTAGAGGCAATAATAAAGTTGTTATTTTATATTTCCGTATATCATGATAAATGTTTATTATTCATACTATAATTGTATTAACCGGAAACTTGATACATGTGTGGATAGTGTCCCTAGTAAGCCTCTACTAGACTAGCTCGTTAATCAAAGATGGTTAAGTTTCCTAACCATAGACATGTGTTGTCATTTGATGAACGGGATCACATCATTAGGAGAATGATGTGATGGACAAGACCCATCCGTTAGCTTAGCATATTGATCGTTCAGTTTTATTGCTATTGCTTTCTTCATGTCAAATACATATTCCTTCGACTATGATATTATGTAACTCCCGGATACTGGAGGAATACCTTGTGTGCTATCAAACATCACAACACAACTGAGTGATTATAAAGATGCTCTACAGGTATCTCCGAAGGTGTTTGTTGGTTGGCATGGATCAAGATTAGGATTTGTCACTCCAAGTATCGGAGATGTATCTTTGGGCCCTCTCGGTAATGCACATCATAAGAAGCCTTGCAAGCAAAGTGACCAATGAGTTAGTTACAAGATGATGTATTACGGAATGAGTAAAGAGACTTGCCGGTAACGAGATTGAACTAGGTATGAAGATACCGACGATCGAATCTCGGGCAAGTAACATACCGATGACGAAGGGAATAATGTATGTTGTCATAACGGTTCGATCGATAAAGATCTTCGTAGAATATGTAGGAACCAATATGAGCATCTAGGTTCCGCTATTGGTTATTGACCGGAGAAGTGTCTCGGTCATGTCTACATAGTTCTCGAACTCGTAGGGTTCGTACGCTTAATGTTCGATGACAATTTAGTATTATATGAGTTATATGATTTGGCGACCGAATGTTGTTCGGAGTCCCAGATGAGATCACAGACATGACGAGGAGTCTCGAAATGGTTGAGAAGTAGAGATTGATATATAGGATGATAGTATTCGGACACCAGAAGTGTTCGGGAATGTATCAGGTAGTTATCCGAGTACCGGGAGGGTACCGGAACCCCCGGGGGAAAGGTATGGGCCATAGGAGGGGAGCACACTAGCCCACAAGGGGTGGCGCCCCCCCCCCCCCAAGGAAGGAGGCCGAGTGGGAGAAGGGAAAGAGGGGATTCGCCCCCCTTTCCTTCTCTCCTTCCTCTTCCCTTCTCCCCCTCCGGCAAATATGGAAGGGGGGAGGCCGAATTTGGGAGGACCCCAAGTAGGATTCCTCCTACTTGGGGCACACCCTTGTTGCTCCCCTCCCCCTCCCACCTATATATACGTGGGAAGGGGGCGCCTAGAACACACAACAACTCGTTAGCCGTGTGCGGCGCCCCCTCCACAGTTTACACCCTGGTCATAGTTTTATGGTGCTTAGGCGAAGTCCTGCGAGAATCACTTCATCATCACCGTCACCACGCCGTCGTGCTGACGGAACTCATGTACTTCCTCGACACCTTGTTGGATCAAGAAGGCCAGGTACGTCATCACGCTGAACGTGTGCAGAACTCGGAGGTGACGTATGTTCGGTGCTTGATTGGTCGGAGCTAGAAGAAGTTTGACTATATCAACCGCGCTGTCAAACGCTTACGCTTTCGGTCTACGAGGGTATGTGGACACACTCTCTCCCTCTCGTTACTTTGCATCTCCTAGATAGATCTTGCGTGAGCGTAGGAATTTTTTTGAAATTGCATGCTATGTTTCCCAACAGTGGCATCATGAGCCAAGTCTATGCGTAGATGATATGCACGAGTAGAACACAAAGAGTTGTGGGCGATGATAGTCATCAACACCACCACCCAAGGTATGTTATTCCATCTTAGAGAAGCTTTACTCCAAGTCATGAGTCAAAGCAACTCGACAAGATGTGAATACATCAAGATGCTTAAATGAAAAATGGTAACCCCATTTTGAGCTTAAACGATGAGTATGACCTATGATCAAGTGATCTCACTTGACTCCTAAGTCAATATACTCTAACATAGGTGACTTTGTCGCCGACCAGTTCTAGATGAAGTTCTCGTGTGTTCTTTTCTGTGCTCTTGCATTTATCTCATGCATTTGACTTCATCTAGATTTCTTTTCTGTTTCTGTTTGTTCTGCATTCCCTACATCCAATTCATTGCAAATCTTTCAGTTAATTCCTTGCAAATCCTTGTGAGATCTTACTTGTCTAGTGAGCTGAGGTGACAAGTGTTTTCCTTGTGATGAACTCGGTCACACCGGACTATTGTTTTCGGTCTAACCGAATCTTTTTGGTGCAACCGAAGCATACAACTCGGTACCATCGATTTTGCTACAGGAAAGACAATTTGCCACTTGTTTCTGCATTCTATTTGATCCAGCTCCACTCAATGAATCTTGTCCTCGACCAGCATCACATTCAACTCACTGCTTTGTTCTGTGACTCAAGGACCAAACCCACCATGACAGAAATCTAGAAGAACCCTTCTTGGAAATTGATGTCAAAGGGGGAGAGAGAGATGACATCAAAGCTTAATCACATCTATAGGGGGAGAGAATACTCAAGGGGAGAGAGACTAATCATCAAGGACCCCAGATGCTTGGTGTTCAAGAGGAGAGAAGTCGCATGTATTCAAGAGGGGAAAGACATGTTCATATTTGCTTGTTTGCATTAGCTCTGTTTATTTTCTTTGAGCTCTGATTTTGCTCTGATTTTCTGTTCCCTATCTTCTCCTAGTATCCCATGCTAGATTCAGGGGGAGCAAGACATCTAAGGGAAGGAAGTCCTTAAATTCATTACACATCTTTACCTTTGGGGACATGTCTATATCCAATGTGGTACTTAGTACTCACTCTACATGTCATCCCAGTCTTGGTACTCTTGTGGTTTCTTTTGTTTGCTCTGTCTAGTAGGTGTATCTGTGTTATCTAACCTTGTTTACGCAGGTTCATTCCATCCTAAGCCAACTCAAGACCACAAGGTAAGTATATGCATCACAGTCATGTGTATGAGGAATTCTTGCTGATGTACATACTGTTTGCAAGAAGGACTCATGAGCATGAAGGTACATTTCCCATATTCACATCTTTTGCTCTAATGCATATAGCCAAGATACATGTAACACATTGCTTACTCTGTCATGTTTATGCATTCACATGCTCCTATATTCCACATTCACATGATTGCATACATGTAGGGGGGGCCTATGCATGTTACATGTCTTTCCAAAGCTTTACCTGCTATTCTCTATATCTTTATCTAAAGCTTTGATGTATGTTGTCATCAATTACCAAAAAGGGGGAGATTGAAAGCACAAGTGCTCCCTGGATGATTTTGGTAATTAATGTCAACATATGTCTTGTTGGACTAACACTTTTACCTAGTATGTTTCAGATAAATTCAACAATGAAGTGGCATGGACTAGAGGATGTGGAACCCCTTTGAGATGCTAAGGACAAAGGATTGGCTCAAGCTCCAAGAACAAGACTCTACATTTTCTATTTTAGTGATCCAAGATCACATTGAGTCGATAGGAAAGGCCAATACTATTAAGAGGGGATGAGGTGTTGCGTAATGGCTTTCTTGCTCAAAATGCTTAGTGATATGCTCCAAAGCCCTCAACTACTTTCTCACATCTCCATATGACCTAAACCAAAAGTCAAACTCGGCCCCACCGATTCTTTCTATCTAGCGCCACCGAGTTCAAATGTCATAGCCACTGCCACAAACCCTAGGCAAATCGGTCTCACCGATAGGGATCTCGGTCTCACCGAGATGGGATTGTAATCTCTCTGTATGTATCTATTACCAAAATCGGTCTCACCGAGTTTGTGTGATTGGTCCTACCGAGATTGCAATGTAAAGTCTCTGTCTCCTTTTCGTAACATTTCGGTCTCACCGAAATGAGCGAATCGGTCCCATCGAGTTTACCTGACCAACTCTCTGGTTAGCTTATTACCAAAATCGGTCTCACCGAGTTTGTGTAATCGGTCTCACCGAGATTACGTTATGCCCTAACCCTAACCATATCGGTCCCACCGAGTTGCACGTCGGTCCCACCGAAAATCCTAACGGTCACTAGATTTGCTGAATCGATCCGACCTAGTTTCTCAATTCGGTCCAACCAAGATTGGCAAGTTGTGTGTAACGGTTAGATTTTGTGTGGAGGATATATATACCCCTCCACCCACTCTTCATTCGTGGAGAGAGCCATCAGAACGAACCTACACTTCCAACTTACACTTTCTGAGAGAGAGCCACCTACACTTGTGTTGAGACCAAGATATTTCATTCCTACCATATGAATCTTGATCTCTAGCCTTCCCCAAGTTGCTTTCCACTCAAATCTTCTTTCCATCAAATCCAAATCCTGTGAGAAAGAGTTGAGTGTTGGGGAGACTATCATTTGAAGCACAAGAGCAAGGAGTTCATCATCAACACACCATTTGTTACTTCTTGGAGAGTGGTGTCTCCTAGATTGGCTAGGTGTCACTTGGGAGCCTCCGACAAGATTGTGGAGTTGAACCAAGGAGTTTGTAAGGGCAAGGAGATCACTTACTTCGTGAAGATCTACCACTAGTGAGGCAAGTCCTTCGTGGGCGACGGCCATGGTGGGATAGACAAGGTTGCTTCTTCATGGACCCTTTGTGGGTGGAGCCCTCTGTGGACTCGCGCAGCCGTTACCCTTCGTGTGTTGAAGTCTCCATCAACGTGGATGCACGATAGCACCACCTATCGGAACCACGACAAAACATACGTGTCTCCAATTACGTTTGCACACTCCAATCCCATCCTTTTACATTCTTGCAAGTTTCATGCTTTACTTTCCGTTGCTCATATACTCTTTGCATGCTTGCTTGTTATGTGTTATGATTGTTAAACTTGTGCCAAAACTCCACTCCAACTTAAAGAAATTAAAAACTGTAACTTTTGGTACTTAGTGTCTAATCACCCCCTCTAGACACCTCTTCTCAATCCTTTCAGACATGGACAAAGCCCCACACCGATCCCCTCCTCCTCTGGTCACTCTCCCCCTTCTCCCCGATCGATCTCAAGCTTAGCCAGACGCGCCCGTCGCCGCTACTCGCAGTTCCTATGACCACCACGCACCCCGCGTCTCACCAACTTGTCCCCGAGCACCGCCCTCATCTCTTGCATCGTCTACACCAAGCCATTCGACTCCGGGAGCCTGACAAGGATGCCATCGACACCTTCTTCAAGCTCCGGCTGCTAAGATCACCGGCGACCATTCATCCTCCCAAGTGCCTCCCCGAGCCCAATGAGACCACTGTCGGCGTTCTGGGAACGGGGGTACCCAGACTTGCCTGCCTGTGGCCTGCGGCGTGGCTCAGGGAGTGGCCTAGTATGACCCATCTTCATCGACACATGCTCAAGACCTTCGCGAGGGGCCAAGCCTCGCGGGGTGGATGACAGGAAGCTTCCTCGGGCACAGCCTCGTCAGGCTGGCTCGCGAGGAGGTAGAGAGATCAAGGCAGGGTACCTCACGAGGTGCCCATGATGCAAGCCATGACGACCGAGGCCAGGTGGGCGCCGGCCTGCGCAGAGTCCTTGTTTCCTCTTTGGTGCAAAGGGGGCAAGTGCATGCAAGAGTATCAAGCAAAGGCAACCATTTCGGTGCAACAAGACCAAGACCAGCAGAACGGCAGGATGGAGGTCATCGTGGAGCCCAGGAAGGCGTCATTTTCAGAGTCTTTGGCAGGCGAGGACTAACTTTAGTCAGGATAAGTGTACTAGATGTTCCCCTTCAAAATGGCCAAATGTTGGCGCCCTTCCCGCTCAATATTTGGGAAGAGGCCCAGGGCCTCCCTCTATAAATAGAGCTAGCCACCACAGAGAGAGAGATAGAGATTTTGGGCAGGCTAGAGAGAGAGAGAGGCGACTGAACTCACCCAAGAAGTTCATCGCACCAGCCCAAGAACAACCCCTCGCGAGGTTGTTCTTCCCTTGTATTGTTCATCATCAGCCCCTGAGGCAATCCACCGCACCACAAACTAGACATAGGGTATTACACCACAATGGTGGCCCAAACTAGTATAAACCTCATGTCCCTTGTGTTGTTCTTCGTGTAGTTTAGATCCTTGCGAGGCGATGAGACATAGGTAGGCAGGAAGTGTGATCACCGTGTGCACCCCAGAGTTCGAACCTTTAGGGTCTGCCGGAACCTGAAATCCGACATTTGGCGCGCCAGGTAGGGGTGCACCGAAATCCGCTTTTCCGCCGCCCTGTGCTTCGCCGCCCGTCGCATTCATGTCAGACGCTCGCCGAGCCCGCGCCGAGCGCCGGGCCGCTCTCGCCACTCGCGTCGCCCAGACGGCCCCCGTTGGAGGACGCCCCCGCCGTTCCCCATTGCCTGCCGTCAACGCCGCCACCGGCCCGGCGGGGAACGAGCAGCAGGCGTCGTCCCTGCATCCTTCGGTGCAGCGAGAAGGCCGGACCGCCACCCCGTCGCTGACTCCAGCCAGTTCCTCGTCCCACGCCCGTCACGCTCCTGCGGACGCGCATGCCACGCTACTCCTGGCGTGGGAGCTCCTACACTACCGTCCCGTCGACGACCTCTACGATGAGTGGCTCGCCCGCATCACCGAGCTCGTCAGCGCCGTTGGGGGCTCCCTTGCGCCACCCCTCTCGTTGCCCCGCGCCCCTCCCTGCGTGGGCGATGAAGCTCCGGGGGCGCCTCAGCCGCCTCCCCCTCAAGAAGGCGCCTTGGCCCCAAGGCGCATGGCCCCTGGACGGAACCCACTCCGTCCAGCGCCAGCGCAGCAAGAGAAGAGCTGCCAAGAGATCCCTCATCCCCAAGAAGCTGCCTGTGTGCTCCCCGCAATGGCCTGGCACGAACGCGCTCCTGCTCCAGCGCGCCAAGACCCCGCGCTGCTCCTGGCGGCAGCGCACAGAGACTTCCAAGATCAAGCTCTCCATCACCAAAGGCCTCCCGCGGCCACTGCAGGCTGCCGTGCCTTCACCGCCGAGCTGCGCAGCGTGGCCTGGCCGGGCAAGTTCAAGCCAGATCTGCCCCCGCGCTATGATGGCATGGCTGACCCTACGGAGTTCCTTTAGCTCTATGAGCTGGGCATTGAAGCCACCAACGGGGACGAGAAGGTCATGGCGAACTGGTTCCCCATGGCGCTCAAGGACGGTGCCCGCACCTGGCTCCTGAACCTGGCCCAAGAACAACCCCTCGCGAGGCTGTTCTTCCCTTGTATTGTTCATCATCGGCTCCTGAGGCAATCCACCGCACCACAAACTAGACGTAGAGTATTACACCACAATGGTGGCCCGAACTAGTATAAACCTCGCGTCCCTTGTGTTGTTCTTCGTGTAGTTTAGATCCTTGCGAGGCGACGAGACGTAGGTAGGCAGGAAGTGTGATCACCGCGTGCACCCCGGAGTTCAAACCTTTAGGGTCTGCCGGAACCCAAAATCCGACAACCACCATCTGACGTGTTGTGAGCCCCTGATCCTTTTCCCCTGCCCTCGCATCCATTTGCTTGCCATAGCTGTCGGCTTCGTCAAGCCTGAGACCTTGCATGCCGCTGACCATGATGCTGCCATGGCTAGAGCCCACCCACACCGAGTATGAGCATGACACCGTGATCAGCGAGTCTGTAGGATCACGTAGCAACCCACAACTCGTCCTACCGTGCAACACAGCGATGTTTCCGAGTGCGCTCGAACTCCGGCTGCCACGAACCTTGATTCCATTGTCGTTTCCGACCACTCCATCTTGCTCCATTTGCACCATTCGATGCGCACGAGCACCAGTTTCATGCAGGGCCGAACCACCATCGAATTGGTCACCTGCGGGTGATTCCCGACACGCTCTGCTGTCATGGCACTTGCTGACGGTGAGCCGCCGGCCGGTTTGACCCGCTTGACCAATGTTTGACCTCCCTGGGTCCATGACAGGTGGTCCCAGGGCCCTGCTAATTTTAGTTTAGTTGCTAATTGAATTTTAGTTAACCTAGTAAGTCACTCACAAGTAGGTCCGAGCCCCACTCACACTTTTAATTAGGGTTAAACTAACCACTAATTATCCCTGTTAGCCATCCGGTCACTGACCAGTGGGCCCAACTGGTCAGCTTTGACCTAGGCCAGCCCTGTTAACCAGTTGACATAGTGTTGGCCTCATCCCAACGCAGTAAATGTTTCTGGGATTTTTAAAAAATTAGAAACATTCGAGAAATTGTTTAAAACTTCTAAAAATCTTATAGAAATTAATTTATAACTCCAATGAATATAATTTATATATGAAAAAATATCAGAGAAATATGAAGAATCTATTTATGCCATGTCCATGCATGTTTGAGCAAGTTAACATCACCAACTAGGGCAATTCATGATTATGGAATATATGGTAATTAGTTTTGGAGTTGGAATTTGCTATATGTTTGAATTCCACTTCAATTAATATGACTAGCAATTGCATTAGGTCAATTCAGTACCTTAATATGTCATGTCATCTATTTGAATGTGCATTGCATTGAATTGTGTTGCTTATCTCCTAGCCGGTGTTGTTCCTTCTCGGAAGTCGTCATGACCGATGATGTGATTGTTGACACCGATGAAGAGCTATACTATCTTCAGAGGTGCCAGGAAAGCAACCCCCTTGATCATTCTGATACAACCTTACTCTCTTGCTCCTGCTCTCTTTTACTTCATTAGGACAACAAAGATTCAGTTGTTACTTGTCGCGGTAGCTGAACCCATTCCTCTGCATGACGTGTCTTTGCCACAGCAAATAGTTAAAACCCATTAGCATGAGTAGGAGTTATCTGAGCCATGATGTGCCAACTCATTCTTGCTTGGTTGTCATGCCTGCTATGCTTAGAGTTGTGGCAGGTCTGATTCATCTGGGATGGATTGGAATGGTGGTGAACATGTACTACCGTTGAGAGCTAAGTGTGTGAACACGATTTGGTAAAGGTAGCGATGAGAGGCCATGTAGGAGTACATGGTGTTGTCTCATTGAAACCGTCCCCAGGAACCGAGTTCCGTGTTTGTGATCCAGAACAGTTACTACCATGCATTGGGATATTTAGTTGACCCTCTCGACTTATGAATCATCTTATCTCTGTCCAGGAGTTGCAACTAGTTTTTGGTATTTGTAGGATATGTGTTAGAGGTCGTGCGTAGCACTGACCCTAGGGGTGGGCTATAATGCGATATAGACACTGAGGCATGGTTTACCAGGATGACACCCGAACGATGCTCTTGGGAACCCTGCTCTCATAGTTTGGGGTCGTGATAGAATGTTGATCGGACTTCCATTGCGGATACAACCTCAAATTTGTGATAAACCTGGACTAGAGTCTCGTGTGGTTAGTCAGGTCTGGGCCGATACCCTCACCAGGCTTCGCTTGAAGGTTGCCGAGATACATGACGTGTACATGGTGGTAAGTGGTGAGAGTGTGTGTGAAGAAGTACAATCATGCAGGGTCAATGATCTATTTGGATAGCCGCGTCCTCGGATATGGACTACTCGGAAAGCTTACATTGTTCATATACAAGTTGAAATGGATACTCTAAAATGTGCAAGATAAGTGTGAGTGCTATGGATGGCCTTCTCGTAGGGAGATGGAAGTGGATCCATAGAGGTGTATTGATATGGTGGATATGTGGACTCGTGTGCACTCTCTCACCCCAAAGAATTACTGATATGTCTCTAACGTATCTATAATTTATGAAGTATGCATGCCATGTTTACAACAAATTTTTATGGTTTTGGTATGATTTTATTAGAACTAACCCGGACTAATGCTGTTTTCAGTAGAACTATCGTGGTGTCGTTTTTTGTGCAGAAATAGAAGTTCTCGGAATGGGCTGAAAATTTACGGTGATTTTTTATGGACCAGAAGAAGCCCCTGAAGTACAAGAGTTGGACCAGAAGCTTCACAAGGAAGCGACAAGGGTGGAGGGTGCCCCCCTAGGGCACGCCCCCCTATACTGCCGCTGCCTCATGGACCCCCTGATGTGAAACCGACGCAAAAAATTCCTATAAATCCAGAAACCCCCAGAAAGAAACCTCGATTGGGAGTTCCACCGCCGCGAGCCTCCGAGTTCATGAAAATCCAATCTAAGCCCGTTCCAGCACCCTGCCGGAGGGGGGAATCATCGCCGGAGGCCATCTTCATCATCCCGGCGGCCACCATGATGATGAGGGAGTAGTTCACCCTCGGGGCTGAGGGTATGTACCAGTAGCTATGTGTTTGATCTCTCTCCCTTGTGTTCTTGATTTGGCACGATCTTGATGTACCGCAAGCTTTGTTATTATAGTTGGATCATATGGTGTTTCTCCCCCTCTACCTTCTTGTGATGAATTGAGTCTTGCTCTCTAAGGTTTCATATGTTGGATTGAGTATTGGATTTGATAACACTTGATGTATGTCTTGCGATGCGATATCTGTGGTGACAATGGGTTGTTCTATTGATTCACCCGATGTATGTTTTGGCACTCAACTCGCGGAGTCCCGAGGTGACATTGGGGTAATATATGCATAGGGGTTGATGCATGTTTTCATCCTACGTTCTCCGATAGAAACTTTGGAGTGATTCTTTGTTGCACATTGAGGGATTGTTATATGATCCAATTATGTTATCATTGTTGAGAGAACTTGCACTAGTGAAAGTATGATCCCTAGGCCTTGTTTCCAGGCAAAGCAATACCGTTTTGCTCACTTTTATTACTTGTTACCTTGTTGTTTATATTTATTCAGATTATAAAAATATATTTTTACCATCCGTATTACACTTGTATCACCATCTCTTTGCCAAACTAGTGCACCTATACAATTTTTACCATTATGTTGGGTGTGTTGGGGTTGCAGGGTTGTTTGAGAGAGAACATCTTCATCCTATGCCTCCCACGGATTCATAAACCTTAGGTCATCCACTTGAGGGAAAATTGCTACTGTCCTACAAAACTCTACGCTTGGAGGCCCAACACGAGTCTACCAGAATAAGGTTGCATAGTAGACATCAAGCTCTTTTATGGCGCCCTTCCTGGGGAGGTTAATGCTTGAAGGCATATCTTTAGATCTTGCAATTGAATCTTTTAGTTTCTTGTTTTATCACTAGTTTAGTCTATAAAATAAAACTACAAAATTTTTTGGAATTGAGGTTGCCTCATATGCTCATCTTTTTAATGTCTTTCGTGAAAATGATGGAAAGGAAAATTGTGCTCAAGTGTTAGAATAAGAAGTCAATAAAATGTTTGGCTCTAAAACTTTGAATGATGAGCATGATTGCAATGTTGTTAGTATGCTTGTTATGAATATCCATAATGCTAATGATATGCAAAGCCACAAGCTTAGGGATGCTATGTTTGATGAAGATGATATTTTAGTCCCCCAAGTTTTGATGCGCAAATTTATTATGATGAAAGCATGCCTCCTATTTATGATGATTATATTGATGAATGTGGGCTTGGAAGAGTGTCAACTTTAGATAATAATTATCCCACTATTTTGGAGGGTGTTTAATCTTATTATAATGATAAAAGTGGATTTGGAGAGGTTAGGACTTTAGTTAGTAATGATTCCACTATTTCGGAAGAGGTTCCAATTGATTATGAGAACAAAGTTGCTATCTATGATGATTACTGGGATGACATGTATGCTATAAAGAATAATGATAACCATGAAACTTGTCATCATGCATGATTTTAATTTTCAATTATATTATGCCTCACATGATAGCTATTTTGTTGAGTTTGCTCCCACTATTCCGAATGAGAAGAATTTTGCTTATGTGGTGAGTAGTAAAATTTCTATGCTTGTGGATCATGAAATGAATGCTTTGTGTGATAGCCATATTGTTGAATTCATTCATGATGCTACTAAATATTATTATGAGGGAGGAATATATGCTTGTAGGAGTTACAATAATATCAAGTTTCCTCTCTATGTGTTGAAAGTTTTGAAGCTTTGCTTGTTTTACCTTCCTATGCTAGCTTGTTCCCATAATTTTTGCTCACAAAATCCCTATGCATAGGAAGTGGGTTAGACTTAAATGTGTTAGTCATATTCTTCATGATGCTCCCATTATGTTTCAACTCTTATCTTTTATGTCAGCATCATTGAAATCATCATGCCTAGCTAGGGGCGTTAAACAATAGCGCTTGTTGTGAGGCAACCAACTTTATTATGTGTTTCTTGTTTTTGCTTCTATTTTTTAATAAATACACAATATTACTTCTTTAATAATTGTGTTTTGGTGTTTTAATTAGTGTTGAGCCAAGTAAGACCATTGGGATGGTCTATGGTGATAGTTGACTTGATTCTGTGTAAAAACAGAAACTTTTGCTCCCAGTCCAGGAATTTTGAAAATTTACTGGAACATGCTTTTGATCTGAATTATTCAAACAAGATTTATACACAAATTACCCAGTTTCTCCTATTTTTTCAGAAATTTTGGACTTACGAAAGTATACGAAGTTTCCTGATTACTACAGATTGTTCTATTTTAAACAAATTCTGTTTTTCATGTGTTGTTTGCTTATTTTGATGAATCTATGAGTAGTATCGGAGGGTATGAACCATGGAGAAGTTGGAATACAGTATATATAACACCAATATAAATTTATAATGAGTTCACAACAGTACCTAAGTGGTGATTTATTTTCTTATCCTAACGGAGCTCATAAGATTTCCTGTTGAGTTTTGTGTTGTGAAGTTTTAAAGTTTTGGGTAAAGATTTGATGGACTATGGAATAAGGAGTGGCAAGAGCCTAATCTTGGGGATGCCTAAGGCACCCCAAGCTAATATTCAAGGACAACCAAGAGCCTAAGCTTGGGGATGCCCCGGATGGCATCCCCTCTTTCGTCTTCGTCTATCGGTAAATTTACTTGAGGCTATATTTTTATTTACCACATGATATGTGTTTTGCTTGGAGCACCATTTTCTTTTATTTATATTTTCTTGATGTTATTTAGAGACATGTTTTATATCTTTTAGTTCAATAAAAAGGTCAAGTATAGCCTTTACCATGCTTATTTTACAAGTCTATATGTTGCTGTTTTTAAAATAGGAAGTTTTCTTTCATTGTCTGAATATTTGTGAATAGTCAGAACGTGATAAAATCTTGAAATTTTTACACAGTGAGTAACAACAAAATTTCTATAGTGTGGTAATTTTTATGAATTTTTGGAGTTAGGGAAGCATGATTCCTCTTGCATTCTTTACAGACTATTCCATTTAGACAGATTGCTGTTATGTTTGCATTGTCTACATATGTTTGCTTGTTTAATGATTCTATTTGAGGATAGGAGTATTAAATATGCAAAGGCATTTAGTAGGAAATATAAAATAATAATTTTAGTGTTTTCTACAGTAGAGAATGATAAGGTTTTACGTTGATTTATACTAACTTACCTCACGAGCTCTTGTTGAGTTTTGTGTGGATGAAGTTTTTAAGATTTAGAGAAACCGTGATATGAGAGGAATAAGGAGACAAAAGATCTCAAGCTTGGGGATGCCTAAGGCATACCTAATTAATATTTCAAGAAGTCTCAAGCATCTAAGCTTGGGGATGCCCCGGTTGACATCCCACCTTTCTTCTTCAACAACTATCGGTCAGTTTTGGCTGAGCCTAAGTTTTTGGTTCTTCACATGATATGCACTATCCCTGCAATGTCATTTAATTTTGCTTTGCTTTCTGTTTGAATAATATCCCAAGATCTTAAATTCTTAAATGTTAGAGAGTCTTCACATAGCTACTTAATTATTCGACTACTCATTGATCTTCACTTATATCTTTTTTGGAGTAGTTTGTCATTTACTCTCGTGCTTCACTTATATTATATGAGTAAAATGGTTGAATGAATTGAATATCATAAATCTAAAATTATATATGTTTCATATGCTTATCCCATGGGGAGTAATGACTTCACTTATAAGAAGTATATGTGGTAAATTTATTGAAAGTTAGCAAACATAGTATTGGTCACTTGAACAATTCATGAAAGAATATTGAAGGAAGAGAGATTTCACATATAAATATACTATCTTGGACATCTTCTATGATTGTGAGCTCCATTAATAATTTTCAAACTTGAGCATATTAGTCGAAGTTGAACAAGGAAGGCAACATAATGAGTTATGCTTGGGTATATTTGTATAGAAGTTATATTGTTATGGATCCTCCAACATGTGGTGCTTGCTTTTTAGAATCTTTTGCTAGCCAAAATTTCTGTACTAAGCGGGAATATTGCTTGTGCATCAAAAATCCTTGAACCAAGTTTCTTCCATGAGTGTCCACCATATCTACCTATATGCGGCATTTACCTGTCGTTCCAAATGAATTTGCATGTGCCAAACTCTAAACCTTTGAATAATAATCTGTTTTGTATGCCCGAATCGCTCATGTAGAGACTAGGGGATGTCAGTATCTTCCATGCTAGGTGGGTTATGATGATGATATAGACCTAGAGTAGAGTCATAGTCCTGACCTATACACCCTACCCAAGGTCACTACCCTAGAAGCAAAGACATCCAAGAGACAACACGGAGTACCAATTGAAGTCGTCGAGTGCAAGCCACTCGACCAGTCATATCACTCGGGTACCCCTCCCTCCTGATATCACTCGACCTACGAGAAACCACTGGACCTATAGAAGACTAGGAGTCACTCAGGACGGCAACGGTCAGGCGTTCACTCCGTAGTCTTAAAGATCATTAATAGCACTTTATACCTGGCGGTATCAGCAACACCCTATCTTTATGTACATTGAACCCCTGTACCGGAGGTGGGTTGGGGTCCTGGCGCACTCTATATAAGCCGCCCCCTCCTCTGGGACAAGGGTTCGCACCCCCTATAACACACACTCCCATATTCCAGTCGACCGCCCCAGGGCACCGAGACGTAGGGCTTTTACCTCCTCCGTGAGGGGCCTGAACTCGTAAACTCTTGCGTACAATCTCACCGTAGCTAGGACCTTGCCTCTTCATACGTACCCCCTATACTTACTGTCAGACTTAGTACCACGACAGTTGGCGCCCATCGTGGGGCAAACCGCTAAGGCTCATGCCTTGGAGGCAGTGCACCTGGCCATGCTGGCTGAGCGTAGAGAATCTCCAACATTCTCTCAACAAGCGTGCCCATCGACTGATCCCCGAGTCCAGTCGGTGTCCATGGCAATTGTTTCCACCAGAAACTCAGGTATTCCGCACACTAATTCAGAATCTTGCGGCCGCTGCGCGTATCGCAGAGTCCATTCAGCCGTCCTGTTCAGAGGCTGGAAGAGGCTTGGAACAGATCAGGGCACTGCTCCGAGCAGTAGGAGACCAGAACTCCGCCGTATCCCAGTCGCGGAACAGAATTCACAGCAAATCAGTAAGGGTAGACACCGTTCAGTCAGCACACAGTCCTAGGTCACCTTTGCGGCGTGGAGATTGTGATCACTGCCAAGATCGGCACCTGGGAAGAGCTCATGGAGAGTATGATTGTGAGTACGCCTGCGACAACCACCATCGTGCACCTTCGCCCCTTCTGAGGGATGGGTCGTACGCGCCCCAGCGGTATGATGATAGGCGTCCATACGGAAATGACCGCAGAGTTCTAGTCGACCCCAGAGAGCCCGACTTCGATGCAAGGTCAGTCCTTGTGCAGGGTTTGGTCGACCGGAACAGAGCATACAGAGAAGGGCTGGATAGAGACAGGCCCAGTGGAAGCAGGGTCCATGTTTTCGGCCCAGAGTGTTTCGGAAGAGCCATTAGAGCCGCTGAGATCCCTCATAACTTCAGATTGGCGACTGGCGTCAGTAAGTTCACACCAGAGTCGAAGCCCGACACTTGGCTTGAAGACTACCGAGTGGCTGTGCACATTGGTGGTGGCAGTGATGAGGTGGCCATGAAGCACCTCCCTCTGATGCTTGAAGGTTCTGCCAGGGCCTGTCTAAATCAGCTGGCCCCTAGGAGCATTTTGAGTTGGGATGAGCTGGCCCAAGTGTTTACCAGAACATTTTAGGGCACCCGCAAGAGACCTGCTGGTCTACCGGAGTTGCAACATTGCATGCAGAAACCGAATGAAACCTTGAGAGACTATATCCAGAGATGGATCACTCTGCACCATACAGTGGAGAATGTGTCAGATCACCAAGCAGTCTGTGCCTTGAAGGAAGGCGTTCGCTACAGAGAGCTCCATCTGAAGTTCGGTCGGACCGGAGATATGTCCCTGACTCGGATGATGGATATTGCCACCAAGTATGCTAACAGCAAAGAGGAAGACCGACTCTGGAGTGGCAAAAACAGACCAGCCGCCCAGGACACTGGAGGAGGAAATTCCAGTCGGAAGCAGAAGCGAAAGGCTGAGGCAGCAGGTCCTACCGAGGCAGCAGTGTTGAATCAAGGAAAGTTCAAGGGGAAGCCCAAAGGGCCTTGGATCCCTAAGAAAGTGAAGGACAAAGCAGGAAATGACGTGATGGATTTGCCGTGTCATATTCACACCAAGAAGGATGAGGAGGGGAACCTGATTCTCCCCAAGCATGCGACTCGACAATGTCGACTCCTTATCCAGAGTTTCAGGGAAATCCAACCTAGTGAAAAGGACAAAGAGTCTGATAAGGAAGAAGACAAGGATGATGATGGTTGTTACCCTAATGTCAATGCCACCTTGGTGATTTTTTCTGATCTCGAGAGCAAAAGTCGACTGAATGTCATTAACAGAGAGGTGAACATGGTTGATTAGGCAACACCAAAGTATTTGAAGTGGTCAAAAAACCCCATTACATTCGACCAGTCCGACCACCCGCCACGCGCAGCTACCCCTGGGCGGCAAGCGCTGGTGGTCAACCCAGTCGTTGGGGGCACCCGACTGACCAAGGTTTTGATGGATGGTGGCAGTGGTCTGAATATCCTGTATGCTGAGGCCCTCAAAGGAATGGGCATTCCGATGTCCAAACTCAGCGAGAGCAACATGCGATTCCACGAAGTCATCACAGGGAAGAAAGTCAACTCACTCGGTCAAATCACTCTTGACGTGGTTTTCGGCGATGAGAAGAATTACCGCAAGGAAAAGTTGACGTTTGAGGTTGTGGATTTCTAGAGTGCCTACCATGCCATTCTGGGCAGACCTGCCTATGCTAGCTTTATGGCTTGACCATGTTATGTGTACCTCAAGATGAAGATGCCTGGCCCTAGAGGCGTGATAACGGTTTTCGATAACCGTCAAAGAGCAGAAGACTGTCTTCAGGGCGGTGCAAAGATAGCAGATGAGCAGATGGCAGCAGTAGAGTTTCAAGAGTACCAGAAAAATGCAGATCCGAGTGAATTGCTGTGTGCCAAGAGGCCTACCTCGGAGTCCGCATTTTAGTCGGCCGGCGAGACCAAGCCAGTCCACATTCACCAGATCGACCCCAATGCTGCTCCGACCCATATCTCAACGACACTCGACAGCAAATAGGAAGAAGCGCTCATCCAGTTCCTCTGTGAGAACTGGGACATCTTTGCATGGAAGCCATCTGACATGCCAGGTGTACCTAGGGGACTGGCTGAGTACCGTTTGTGAGTCGACCCAAAGGCAAAACCCGTTAAGGAGCATCTCCACTGGTCTGCCACGGAGAAGAGAAAGGCAATTGGCGAGGAGGTGGCTCAGCTTCTGGCCGCTGAGTTCATCGGCGATATATACCACTCCGAGTGGCTCGCCAATGTCGTTATGGTTCCTAAGAAAGATAAATCACTCCTAATGTGTATCGACTTCAAGCACATCAATCGGGCTTGCCCGAAAGATCATTTTCCTCTACCCCGCATCGACCAGATAGTCGTCACAACTGCTGGATGTGAGCGACTATCCTTCCTGGATGCTTATTCCAGGTACCATCAGATCTGACTGCATGGACCCGATGAGATAAAGACAACTTTCATCACCCTGTTCGGGTGTTTTTGCTATGTTACTATGCCCTTTGGCCTCAAGAATGCTGGTGCCACATTCATGCGCATGATTCAGAAGTGCCTGCTCACTCAAATCAGTCGGAATGTGCAAGCATACATGGATGACATAGTGGTTAAGTCACGCAAAGGTTCCGACGTGCTGACTAACCTTGCTGAAACCTTTGCCAACTTAAGAAGGTATGATATCAAGCTCAATCCATCAAAATGCACATTCGGAGTCCCCGGCGGAAAGTTGCTTGGTTTTCTTGTTTCCGAACGAGGAATCGACACGAATCCAGAGAAGATTGGCACAATCCTCCGAACGAAGTGCCCTGTGCGTGTGCATGATGTTCAGAAGCTTACTGGTTGTTTGGCTGCATTGAGCCGATTCATCTCACGCCTCGGTGAAAAGGCACTGCCTCTTTACCGACTGATGAAGAAGTCTGACAAGTTCGAATGGAATGACAAAGCTGAAGCAACGTTTGAAGAGCTCAAAGCCCTGCTTTCCACCCAGCCAGTGCTTGTTGCTCCGGTTAGCAAGGAGCCTTTACTGCTTTACATCGCATCCATGGGACAAGTTGTTAGCACAATGCTCACAGTCGAGCGGGAAGAAGAAGGCAAGGCCTTCAAAGTTCAGCGCCTAGTGTACTACATTTCAGAAGTCTTAACCCCGTCCAAGCAGAGATACCCTCACTCTCAGAAGCTTGTTTGTGGGATTTACCTGACCACGAAGAAGGTTGCACACTATTTCTCTGATCACTCAGTTTCAATCGTCAGCGATGCTCCATTATCAGAAATTCTGAATAACAGAGATGCAACTGGTCAAGTGGCAAAGTGGGCAATTGAACTTCTTCCTTTAGATATCAAGTTTGAGGCAAAGAAGGCCATCAAGTCTCAAGCAATTGCAGATTTCCTCGCAGAGTGGACAGAACAACAGCAGCCGACTCAGATTTAGTCGGAACATTGGACCATGTTCTTTGATGGATCCAAGATGTTGAATGGCTCTGGTGCAGGAGTGGTTTTAGTGTCCCCACGAGGAGACAAGCTCAGTTATGTCCTGTAGATTCACTTTGATTCTTTCAAACAATGAAGCTGAGTATGAGGCACTATTGTATGGGTTGCGTATGGCCATTTCACTCGGCGTCCGACGCTTGATGGTATATGGAGACTCAGACTTAGTGGTTAATCAACTAATGAAGGAATTGGACGTCAGGAGTCCTGTAATGACTGGTTATTGCAATGTAGTGAGAAAGCTAGAGAAGAAGTTTGAGGGGTTAAAGCTCCACCACATACCACGAATCAAGAATCAAGCTGCTGATGATCTGGCGAAGATAGGTTCCACTCAGAAGCCTATCCCTAGCAACGTGTTCTTGGAGCATCTCCATACCCCGTCAGTACAAGAAGATCCCTTCAAGGAAGAGCCCCCGCAACCAATAAGTTCGACTGCCCCGACTGAGGTTGAGGTTCCAGCCGTGGTCGACTTGATCATGGAAGTCTTGGTGGTCACGCTCGATTGGACGGTACCGTACATCACGTACATTCTCAGGCAGGAACTCCCAGAGGATGAGGATGAAGGCCGCCAGATAGTCCGCCAATCCAAAGCCTTCACAGTGATAAAGGACAACTTTACAGAGAAAGTATCACAGGAGTGGCTCAGCGCTGCATCACCCCGAAAGAAGGTCGAATGATCCTTAACGATATCCACTCGGGGACCTGTGGTCACCATGCGTCCTCTCGGACCATCATGGCCAAAGCATACCGAGCGGGATTCTACTGGCCTCGGGCAAATGAGATGGCGAAGGATATAGTTGACGAGTGCGCAGGTTGCTAGTTCTACTCCAACATGTCCCACAAGCCAGCGTCTGCCTTGAAGACTATTCCACTCGTCTGGCCGTTTGCAGTCTGGGGATTGGATATGGTTGGACCCTTCAAACCGGCACAAGTGGTTTCACCCATTTGCTTGTAGCAGTCGACAAGTTCACCAAGTGGATCAAAGCCAAGCCCATCAAAAACCTTGGGGCAGGCACTGCTGTCGGATTGCGGGTTCCGGAAAACCCTTGAGGTTCGAACTCTGGGGTGCACACGAAGATCTTTCCCCTACCAACTCACGTCTCGAAGCCTCGCAAGGAATCTAGGCTAGAAAGAAGAACACACCAGGGACATGAGGTTTATACTAGTTCAGGCCACCATTGCGGTGTAATACCCTACTCCAGTGTGTGGTGTGGTGGATTGCCTCAGGGGCTGATGAACAATACAAAGGAAGAACAGCCTCGCGAGAGGTGTTCTTGAGCTGGTGCTATGAACTGCTTGGGTGAGCTCAGTCGTCTCTCTCTCTCTAGTCTACCAAAAATCTCGATGCCTACTTTGTGGTGGCTAGCTCTATTTATAGAGGGAGGCCCTGGGCCTCTTCCCAAATAATGAGCGGGAAGGGCGACAACAATTGACCATTTTGAAGGGAAACATCTACTACACTTATCCTGACTAAAGTTGGTCTCCGACTGCCAAAGACTTTGACGGTGACGCTGTCCTGGGCTCCATGGTGACCTCCATCCTGCCGCTCCGCTGGTCTTGGTCTTGTTGCACCAAAACGGTAACCTTTGCCTGATGCCTTGGCCTGTGCTTGCCTCCTTTGCACCAAAGGGGAAACAAGGACACTGCGCAGGCCGACGCCCGCCTGGCGCTCGCCTGGTCTTGATCGTCATGGCTTGCGTCACGAGCACCTCGCGAGGTACCCTGCCTTGATCTCTCTGCCTCCTTGCGAGCCCGCTTGATGAGGCTGCTCCTGAGGAAGCTTCCTGTCGTCCGCCCTGCAAGGCCTGGCCCCTCGCGAGGGTCTTGAGCTTGAGCTGATGAAGCTGGGCTGCACTGGGCCTCTGCTTGAGCCACACCACAGGCCGCAGGCAGGCAAGTCTGGGGACCCCCATTCCTAGAACGCCGGCAGTAGCCCCCGGGCCCAAGCTGCGCCCGGACTTGGCTTAGCAGAGAAGCGAAGGGGCAAGTGCGAAGCGCCGCGGGCCCCAATAGCCTGCGGTCTTGGGCGCCGCGTGGCGGTTGATTAGACGTGGGCGTCCCCACTTCCCCATGACGCCTCGGCAACCGCATGACTTGACAAGTCCCTGCATGCAAAAACAGGTCATGATTACCTGCGGTCGTGGTGGCCGACGGTGGGCCTCCTTCGGCTATAAGTACGGAATGGCGCGAGCCCTTCCAGTCCATTTCTCCCTACTCCGCCTCTTCTTCTTCACCTCTCCCCCTTGACTCGTCGCGCCCCATGGCGCCCACGAAGAGGTTTTCGGCCGCGGAGAAGGGGAAGGCCCGCCGGGAGGGGCCTGACTCTCCTCCAGCCAAGCGCGGCCGGGGCCGCCCCCGCAAGCATCCCGCGACTCCCACGAAGACTACCCGAGGCCTCGGCGGAGGCCACTTGATTGGTGGGGGGAGATGCGTCATGGCCGCGCGGCCTCCCCGCCCTCGATTCCATTTTGCGGAGGTGTTACCGGAGTTCGTCGTCTGGTCGGAGGATCTGGCCGGCACTTGGCTTTAGCTCCCTCGCTTCTTCGCCGGTGAGCTGCCAGCTGGCGCCACGAGCGTGCTCTGGCTTCAGGCGGATGGCTACTGCAGCAGGGCCTCTTGGGTGGCGGTGGAAGTTTCCGTTGCTGGGCATGTGGCGTTGACTCATGGCTGGCAGACGTTTGCCCATGCACGTGGTCTTGGCCAGCGATGCACTCTCCACTTCAAGTTCGACAGCGATGCCACCCTCTTCGTGAGGGTGTTCGGAGGAGATGGCCGCCATGCTAGGTGCTGCCCCGAAGGTGACGACGACGGCCGTCTGCTCATCCTTGGCGACGGCAACGACAAAGGCGAGGTCGGGCGTGCGGTCGGTGCCGCCCATAGCTCTTCAAGCTTCGGTGACTCTCCTTCCGACGGCAGCACCTCCAGCGGCGGTCGTGACCAGCCACTGCGTCGTCGTGCTTGCTTTGAGGGGGAAGGTGGATCGTCCCACCGCCGCGCCGAGGTGAAGCGTGAAGAGGAGATCGCCTAAGCTCCGGAAGATGACACAAATCTTCTTCTTCGTGCTATAGACGGTTGGACCGCGCCTGTTTTGCCTTATCTGCATAGAGAGAGAAGCATGGAGCCCCGTGGGGGCGTGCTACACTATTGCTTTTAATCATCATGCTGTTCCTTCTATCTTTGTGCCATGCTATGGTGCTGCATGCTCATGCGTAGGAACAACTTAGCTCGTTAGGAGGGACTCGTTGCGGCGCCAGCCTCGGGAGGCTTCGGCCGGAGGCCTTGTCACAGGTCTTCGAGGCCTATAAGGAGAAACTTGTCGGAGGGTTAGGTTTCAGCCCCCCGACCGTGGGGGTGGCAAGATTGAGCCCAGTGTTCACGTCGTGATGCCCAGGGGCATTGACTGGGAGGAGTGCTCCCGCTACAAACCTAGGCCGGGGAACCTCGCGAAATTAAACCAGACGACGCTCGCAAGGGTGCCCGCTCAGCCTCCCTTGCGAGGGTGCCCGCGCAGCCTCCCTCGCGAGGGTCACGAAAGGAAAGTAGGTTCAAGCGAAGGGTAAAGACGGAAAAACACGGGCTAGGCGCCGCACAACACTGAAGGCAACTCCAACTAAAGCTTCGAATAAAGAAGAACTAACCAACTGCAGAAAGCAAATGAAAAGCCGCGTCCAACACCTAATCTAGTCTTCGACATCTTCTCACCAGCGCGGAGCTAAGTGCTGCCACTGGGCATGGGCGGGAGCCCCCGAGGCCCAGGGGCGGCACTCCGGAGACTCCGGGGCGTGTACAACCCCACTCATTATTACGTGAGAGTGTCACGGGCAGCGAGCTTCACAGGATTTGGCCTTCTTCACAGGCACCGGGCCTTTTCTTGAGAGAGGGGGGGGGAGCGAGCTTCACAAGCATTGGCCTTCTTCACAAGCACTGGGCATTTTCCCAAAAGCGGCAAGCTTCACAGGCATTGGCCTTCTTCACAGGCTCCGGGCCTTTTCCATAGGTACTGGGCCTCGCTCAGGGGTAGAACCTCCGAAGATGTTGAATGTTCCACGCGTTCTGGATGGGCACCCCCTCCTAGGTCTCCAAGCGTGCGGAGCCGGGCCTGGAAACATGAACAACCTTGAATGGGCCCTCCCACATGGGAGAGAGCTTGCGCAGCCCCTCCCTGGAGAGGACCCTCTGAGAACGAGGTCCCCTACCTCGAGAATTCTGGGGCGGATGTTGCGGCAGTGGTATCGTCGCAGCGCCTGTTGATATCTTGCCTCCCGTAGCGCGGCCTCTCGACGGCGTTCCTCCCCCAGCACGAGATCCGTCCCCCGCATGGCGTCCTGCTGCGCCTCGTCGAACGCCAGGACCCGCGTGGAACGACGCCTGACCTCGTGAGGGAGGATGGCCTCAGCTCCGTAGACGAGGAAGAACGGGGTTTCGCCAGTCGACTTGGTCGCGATCGTGCGGATAGACCACAACACAGACTGGAGCTCGTCATACCAGCCCCTGCCGCATGTATCCAGCTTCTTCTTGAAGGTCCTGGTTTTGAGGCCCCTCAGGACCTCCGCGTTGGCTCGCTCAACCAGGCCGTTGCTCCGGGGGTGTGCTATCAAAGCGTAGCACATCTGCGTTCCAAGGTTAGCACAGTACATTTTGAAGAGATTGCTGGTGAATTGTGAACCGTTGTCGTTGATGATGCGGTTAGGCACCCCGAATCGGCTCACGAGGCCCCTGATGAACTTGACTGCGGAGCCCGCTGGGATGGTGCGGACAGCTTCCACCTCAGCCCACTTGGTGAACTTGTCCACGACAACATAGAGGTAGCCCCCAAACCGCGAACGGCCATGAGACGGGTATGGTCTGCAGGCCCTGAGCCGGCTGATGGATCTGCTTGGCGTGGAATTGGCAGGCTTCACAAGCCTTCACCAGCTCGATGACGTCATTGAGTGTTGTGGGCCAGTAGAACCCACTGCGGAATGCCTTGCCAACGAGGGTTCATGATGATGAGTGGTGCCCACAGTCTCCATCGTGTATGTCTGCCAACAGCTCCTTACCTTGCTCCCTGGAAATGCAACGTAAGGACATGTCGTTTGGTCGCTTCCGGTAGAGCTCTCCGTCCTGGATGCAGTAGGCCGTGGCCTACCGCGCCACACGCTCCGCGTCCTCCTCCTTCTCCAGCAGGGTCCCTTGAGTCAAGTAGTCCTTGAACTCTGTAGTCCAACATCCTTCCTAAGGTTCCAGCGCCAGGAGCAAGCGTGCCCCTGAGGCCGGGCCACATGCCTGGGCTCCCAAGGCAGGCGGCTGAGGGAGCTCCTCCCTAGGTTGTGCCGTGCTTGATAGTGATGGTGCCATCGAGGGTTTGAAGAGTCGCTCGTCGAAGACACCAGGCTCCTGAGGCAGCTGCCTGGATGCCCTCTGGGCGATGTCATCAGCCTCTTGATTGGTGCCGCGTGCCACGTGTTGCAACTCCAACCCCCAAAACTGTTTCTCCACCCTGTGGACCTCCGCGAGGTACGCTTCCATGTGCTCGTCCTTCGGCTCGTATACTTTGTTGGAGAAGTTGACGATGAGTTGCGAATCACCCTTGATGGTTATCCGCTTTACCCCCAAGGCGATGGCAGCTTTCAAGCCCGTTATCAGGCCCTCGTACTCTTCTATGTTGTTGGAGACCTTCTCTCCATGCTGGAAGCAGAGCTGCACAACATAGTAAAGCTTGTCCTGAGTGGGGAATATGAGCATTGCGCCAGCCCCCGCGCCCTGTCGTGAGAACACTCCGTTGAAGTACATGACCCAGCCGTTCGGCGCTTCACTTCCCGGGGAAAGCGACCGGTCCTCGCCCGTTTTCAGCCCCGGTGCCTCTGTCCATTCCGCCACGAAATCTGCAAGTGTAGCTCCCTTAATGACCCTGGTCGTGCTGAATTCTAGCTAGAACGCTTGTAGTTCGATGTTCCATTCAGCGACCCTCCCAGCTGAGTTGGGGCTCCTGAGTCCCCTTTCCAGGAGATAGTCTGAGACGACCTTGATGGGATGGCCTTAAAAGTAGTGCCGCAGCTTGCGCGAGGCCACTAACAATGCGAGGAGGAGCTTTTGGGGCATGGGGTACCGCGCCCTCGCGTCCCGTAGCATTGTGTTGACGAAGTAGAAAGGGTGCTCGACGAGGCTGAGGGTGCTGGCACCACCCGCGTCCTTCGGGGGTTGAGGCGCCTCCTGAGGCGACGGAGCCCCCAGCGCTTGGTCACCTGGAGAGGCCTCTTCCTCTCTGGGTGCGCTCCCTTGCTGAGGCTGATCCTTTTCTGCTAAGGTCACGGTCTTCGCGAGGCCTTCTTGGCCTTGCTCTGCTTCGGATGGGACGACGCCTACGGCCTTGGTCCTACGCTCCTCCCTAACTGCCACAAGGGTTGTGCTGGTGGAATATGGGGTGGCTGCAAGGTAAAGCACCAGGGGCTCTTGAGGCCGTGGAGCCACCATCACAGGGGGGCTGGTAAGGTACTTCTTGAGATCTTGGAATGCCCTGTTGGCCTCTTCAGTCCACTCGAACAGGCCCTTCTTCTTCATCAGTTTGAAGAAGGGCAGCGCCCGCTCCCCCAACTTGGAGATGAAGCGTCCTAGCGCGGTTACATGCCCGGTGAGCTTCTGCATTTCTCTAAGGGTCTTTGGCGGGCTCATGTCTTTGACTGCCTTGACCTTCTTTGGGTTGGCTTCGATGCCCCTGCGGGACACGAGGAAGCCCAAGAGCTTGCCCGAAGGGACCCCAAACACACACTTCTCTGTATTGAGCTGCAGATCTACCTCACGGAGGCTTGTGAAGGTTTCTTCCAGGTCCTGTATCAGGGTTTTCGCCTCCCGAGACTTCACCACAATGTCGTCGACGTAAGCTTCAGCATTTCTCCCAAGCTGCCGGCCCAAGGCGATGTGCATCAGTCGCTGAAAGGTCGCTCCTGCGTTGCGCAGCCCAAACGGCATGCAGGTGTAGCAGTACACTCCGCATGGGGCCAGGAAAGCCGTTTTCTCCACGTCTTCTACCGCCATCTTGATCTGGTGATAGCCCGAGAAGGCATCCAGGAAGCACAATAGGTCACACTCAACGGTAGAGTCGACGATCTGGTCGATGCGAGGGAGCGGAAATGGATCCTGCGGGAAGGCCTTGTTGAGGTTGGTGAAGTCGACACACATGCGTTCCTTTCCTCCCTTTTTCGGCACGACAACCGGGTTAGCCAACCAATCTGGGTAGCGGACCTCGCGAATAACCCCTACTGCCTCTAGCTTGCGGGTCTCTTGGATGATGAAAGCTTGCTTTTCAGTGGATTGCCGCCTTGCCCTCTGCTTCACGGGGCGCATGTTGGGGCACATGTTGAGATGATGTTCAATCACATCCCTTGGGACTCCTGCCAGCTCATCTGGCTCCCACGCAAACACCCCCTTGTTAGCGCGCAGGAACCTGACCAAGGCCTCCTCCTGCGCAGGCTCGAGGTTGGCGCCTATGGTGAAGGCGGCGCCAACAAATCCATCCTCGTCGACCGGTACCTGCTTGGTCTCCGCCTTGTCTTGGTTGAATAGTTGTTTCTTCTTAGCTGGCGTAGCCCCTTGGGCTCGAGGACATCTGTGCTGGCGGGTTGTGCCACCGCGGCCGTCTTGAAAGCAAGCTTGAGCGCCTACAACGCATCCCCGGTGTCTCCGGACACGGTAAGGATGCCGCTGCTCCCGGGCATCTTCATGAGGTTGTATGCCGGGTGAATCGCTGCCATGAACCGGGCCAAGGCTGGGTAGCCGAGGATGGTGTTGTATGGGAGGCCGATGGGGGCGATGTAGAAGTCGATCAGCTCCGTGCAGAAGTTGTCGTGAGTGCCAAAGGTCACCAGGAGGCGGATCTGTCCCAAGGAGCCGGTGGAACCGCCTCCGACGCCCGAGAAGGGCCTGCTGGGCTAAAGCCGCTCTAGCGGCACGTGGAGGAGGCTGAAGGCCTCCATCGAGAGCATGTTGAGGCCGGCACCACCATCGATGAGGGTCCTGGTGACGGCCACTTGGCAGATGGTGGGGGTGCATAGCATCGGGAGCGCGCCCGAACAGGCGGGGTTGGAGGGGTGATCATCCGAGCTGAAGGTCAGATCGGCCTTGGGCGCCACCCAGCCCGTGGGGGCTTCTCGGCGCTTGAAGGCGGCGCCGATCTGGCGGGCGAATGGCTTGACGTGGCGGCTCGAAGGTGGTGCATGTGAGCCGCCCAGGAGAGCTGCGACGACCGGGGGCATCGGCGCAGCGCAATGGGCGAGGAAGAGGTCGCGCATGTCCTCCCAGGAGGCCATAAAAGCCATCGACAGGTGGAGCAGCCACATGCGCGGAACGCCGGTGAGGGCCATGGGAAACCAGTTAGCCATGACCCTGTCGTCGCCCCCAGCCTTGAGGACGGCCTCCTCGTATGCTAGCAGGAAAGCCAGCGTATCCGTCACGCCGTTGTAGCACGGCGGCATCTCTGGCTTGAACTTGCGCGGCCACTGCACCTGTCGCAAGGCGGGGGCCAAGGCTCGGAGCCCCCTAGCCCTAGCGCTGGCATCGGCAGCCAGAGCGGGCGGCGCGTTGTCTGCCATGAGGGCGAAGCGCGGTGTTGATGGACAGCGGGTCGACGGAAGGGAGAGCTTCGGCGCACCCCTACCTGGCGCGCCAAATGTCGGATTGCGGGTTCCGGTAGACCCTTGAGGTTCGAACTCTGGGGTGCGCACGAAGATCTTTCCCCTACCAACTCACGTCTCAAAGCCTCGCAAGGAATCTAGGCTAGAAAGAAGAACACACAAGGGACACGAGGTTTATACTGGTTCAGCCCACCATTGCGGTGTAATACCCTACTCCAGTGTGTGGTTGAAAGTGCGTTATGTCGACTAGAGCGGGGGTGAATAGGCGATTTTTATGAATTCTTCGCTGAGGAATTTGCTGGTGAGGAAATTCCTTAGCGAAGAACTATTAGCAGCGGAATAAGCACTCAGAAGTAAGCATAACAGAATGCAAGCATGGTCATCATGATGAAATGAAGACAAGCACAGAGTACAGAAAGCGTAATCACAGGATAACACAAGATGAAGACAAACAGACTGAAGAAATTGAACTGAGGAAATTGAGAAAGTCTTCAGTCAAAGTCTTCAAACACAGATATGAACAAACACTCAACACAATAATGAGGAAATGAAAGGGTTGAGGAAATAGAACCAGTAGGTTGGTGAAGACAATGATTTGGTAGACCAATTCCAACTGCTGTCTCAGTTGTACGTCTGGTTGGAGCGGCTGAGTATTTAAACTCGAGGACACGCAGTCCCGGACACCCAGTCTCTGAGCACGCAGCTCAGGACACCCAGTCCTCACCGTATTCTCCTTGAACTAAGATCACACAGATCCCGTCCAATCACTCGTGGTAAGTCTTCAGACGACTTCCAAACCTTCACAGACTTGGTCACTCGGCGATCCACAATTCCTCTTGGATGCTCTAGACCTTGACGCCTAACCGTCTGGAAGAAGCACAGTCTTCAAAGGTAACAAGCGTCGGATCCACGCAGGATCAATTTCTTCAGTGATGCTCAATCACTTTGGGGTTTGTAGGTGTTTGGGTTTGGGATTTTCCTCACTTGATGATTTTCGCTCAAAGTCCTCGGATGATGGGTTGCTCTCAAATGACAAGTGTCAAGTTCTCTCGGAGTAGCCAACCAGCTAGTGGTTGTAGGGGGCGGCTATTTATAGCCTAGGGAGCAGCCCGACATGATAAGACATAAATGCCCCTCAATGATATGACCGTTAGGTGGATAAGATATTTTGGGACAGCTGGCGCCCAACACAACAACGGTCGGAAATTTGACTCTCAAATTCCTCAGGGCTATCATGTTCCTCACTGTGTAGGTAATTCGCACTGACGAATTCCTAACTCCTCAGTCAGAACAAATTCATCAGCGACCAGAAGAACTTCGTCTCTGTCACTGAAGAAATTGGCTGAACTGTATGAGATTTCCAAAGGCTTCACTCGAAGGGATTGGTAGGTGTAGGATTTTGAGTTGAGCATCACATGGAAATTTTTCCTTAGTATTTCCTCGACCCCCTTTAACAGTACAGTGTTTCCTATGACTCAAGAAAGAGAAAATGAAACTACGAAAACAAAAGTCTTCACGCTTCATGTTCCAGAAATGAATACCAAGTCTTCAAGGTCACACCAATTTCTTCACTTTCAAAGTCTTTAGAAAGTCTTCACAATATCAAAGTCTTCAGTTGAAGAACTTCATTTTTAGGGGTCGACTTTCTCTGTAAATATCAAACTCCTCATAGACTTATAGACCTGTGTACACTCACAAACACATTAGTCCCTTAACCTATAAGTCTTCAATACACCAAAATCACTAAGGGGCACTAGATGCACTTACAATCTCCCCCTTTTTGGTGATTGATGACAACATAGGTTAAGTTTTCAACGGGTATAAATATATGAAGTGTATACACTGATATTGAGGAATTTGATTACAAGATATAGAAGAACTCCCCCTGAAGATGTGCATAGTGAGGAATTTGCTTTTGAGGCAATGCACATTTGAAGAGTTGAATCATGGAGATCTCCCCCTATATCTTGTAATTCATACACGCATTTGATATATAATACGAAGAATTTGAAATGCATGATGAAATATGGTGCCTGATGAGATTCAGCATGCGTGCAATGTCATTAACGAGGAAATAAGCATGCAGAGCATAATGCAACAAAAGTATCAGAGCACCATCGGGTTTAAGATTACAACTCGATCAGAATAAAAGTCTCAGAAGAACGAGAGTTGTAACTTAAAAAAATGCCCTTAATATAGACCCGCTTGAAGACTAACTCAAATTTCTCCCCCTTTGTCATCAAATGACCAAAAGGATTGAAACTGAGGACTAACGCCCCTGAAGAATTTCAAGTTGATGGAGGAGCGCCAACGTTGTCGGGGTTGTTTGTTGGAGCAGGACCTGCCGCAGTGTCGTCCAAATCTTCATACTCATCGGTGTCACGCGATGAAGAATAAGAGCTGGCCACCAAGGAAGGAACTTTGACCTTCTTGAATTTCTTCGGTGGAGGTGCAGACCAGTCAAATTCTTCCTTGAGACCCATATTCTTCAGATCTGCAGCGCTGTAGACATGAGAGAGAACAGCCCAGGTACGGTTGAAGGTTTCATGGAGGTAGTATTGGTTTTTCTTCACTGCATTGTGTGTTGAGGTCATGTTGTGAAGAATTGAGCCAAACTGACGCTTGACCCATTTATGATTGCGATCAACCTTCTGATGAAGACTGAGGAGTAACTCACGGTCAGTCATCACCCTGGGTGCTGTGGCTTGAGGATTTTGCTTGGCTGAGGTATTGGCGGCAGAGTCATGTGTGGCAGAAACATCATTGGTAGACTAAGATGCAGCCTTGCGAAATTGACCATCCAATGGACGAATGCCTTCATCGATCACAGCAGCGGCCTTGCCTTTATCATCAGCTGATGAAACTGTCCATTTGAGGACTTCAATGGGAGGCAAGTAGCTACCATGGTTCAGCGTGTCAGCTTTGTAATTCAGTGAAGATCTTGCCCTGATGAATCTCATAATCCAAGGAGCATAGGGCTTCAGCTTGAATGGTGACATAGCAATATTGGCCAGAGTCCTCATGAAGAAATCATGGAAGTTTATGGGAACGCCATGAATGATGTTGAAAAGCATATTCTTCATGATGCCAACGACTTCTTCATCATTTGAGTCGTGGCCTTTTATGGGACTCATTGTCTTCGTCAGAATTCGATAGACAGTCCGAGGCACATAGAGTAATTCCTTGATGAGGAATTTGGTTCGTGGGGCCTGCCTTGGCTTCAAAGGCTTCATCAGCACTTGCATATAGTGATTCGAAAGTTCTGGTTCGTTGTAGATACAACGAGCATCATCAAGTGGAGGACTGAGTGGTAGAGCACGAAGCAATTCAGTTGCAGGTGCCTTGTAGTGAGTATTTTCAAACATCCAGTCTAATACCCATGAGTTCACATCTTCAGCATCTCCGGTGATGTGCAGAGTTGCATAGAATTGAAGAATGAGTTCTTCATTCTAGTAACAGATATCAATGCAGAAATTCAGAAGTCCTGCATCGTGAAGAACACTGAGGACTGGCTCAAAGCCGCGCAGAGACTCCATATCCACATGAGGAATATGTGCATGATCAAAGACTTTGTCTTTGTTGAAGAGCACTGAGGAATAGAAATTGGCTTGGCTAGCAGTCCAGAAACGCCTCTTCCTTATGCGAGCAGAGTCATATGGATTATAGTCAATGAAGAATACATGCTCGGCAAAGAAATCTTTAGCCTTGAACTTCTGTTTGCTTGAGAACGGATTCTTTTGCTTTGGCAGAGGGATGTCAGTGAGTTGCATCACCACCTCAGGAATCGCGAGCTCAGGTTCTTCAGGCCGAGGAATTTCTTGTTCCTCAACAGATGCAGTCGGAGGATCAGCAGCAGCAGGTTCATCAGCACTAGTGGCTGGAATTTCTTCATGCACTAAGAGAGTGTGATGAGTTTCTTCAGAGCCCATTTGAACTGTTGGTGCAGGGGACTGATGAATCTGTTGGAGCGGGGTGAAGAGAGGAGTATTGGGATGCTGACTTTCCCAAAAGTCATCATTCATCACAGGTGTGGTGCACCCAATATCCACATCTTCATCTTCAATTTCCTCAACACCAGCCTCTTCAGCTGTGAACTGAGGCATAGGTGAGGAAATGACTGGCGTTGAAGGGATTGCGTCCACTTCAATTTCTTCATCAATCTGCTCTGACGAAGCAGCAGAATGATGTTCTTCATCAGATCCGATTGGGATCTCATAGACTTCTCCAAAAGGAACAAGGTCCTTTGAGGGCATGGAGGAAATCGGAACAGCATCAACTGGATTTTCAAGTGAGCTGGTCATTGGCTTCATTTTCTTCGCAGCCGAAGAATTTGACACAGCTGATGCCTTCCTTTTCTTCACTGCAGCTCGCTCTGCAGCCTTGGTCTTCTTCACATCGAATGCACATGGAAGAATTGGAGTTGGTGTAGGTGCAGATGGAGCTGAGGAATCTGGTTGATTTTCTTCAGGCGCAACTGATGCAGTTGCCCTGACTACTTCAGTTTCTTCAGGCGCTCCACTAGTGGATGCCCTGGCAATTTCTTCAGCAGCTGGAATGGGATCATCAGCCCTGGAACTAACATTTTCATCAGCAACCTGAACTTCATCAGCGGTGCTGGCATGTTCTTCAGTCGGCTGAGCTGAGACTTCAGCCTAAGGAATTTCATGTTGTGTTGGGGCAGCAACATTGGTGAATTTCTTCGTCAGGTTGACGAATCTGACTTTGGCTCCTTGCCAATCAGCATAGTAGGCATCAAAGTCATTGCTGAGGGCTTGAATTTCAGACTGAGCCTGGAGAAGTTCCTCAGGTGTCATTCTGACAACGTTTTTCTTCAAGAGCTTCTCCTTTCTGTATTGAGCTTTCTTAATCTCTCTTGCCTTTTCAAACTTCCATTTCTCTTCAGTGATGAAATGGGTCAACATATGACTTTGTCCAGCGGTCAGATGAAAATCAGGCATTGGGGTGTTTGGATCCTTGTGCCAGAGATCAATATAATCGAGGATTTTCCTCGGATCCAACAGCAGTGGCATAGATGTGCCTTTGGTTCTAGCGGCCTTCACCTGTCTGTCTCTGATGATTTCTGCAAGTTCATCATCAGAAGCTTCATCATCATAAGGCACATGAAATGCAACCTATTTCTTCTTTGGACTTGGCCAAGGACCTCGTCCAGCTGTTGCTTTGGTCTTCAGCAGAGTCGGGCCAGATGATGACTTTGGTGCAGCCGAGGAACTTGCTGAAACACCAGAGGCAATCGAGAAACCAGCAGTCCTTTGACATGTAGTCAGATGCAGAGGAGCTGAGGACTTTGGTGGAGCAGTAGCAGTGTGAGGAATTTGCCGAGAGGGCGCTGCTGAGGAACTTGGCCGTGAGGGCGCTGTTGGTGAAGCACTTGGCTTACGAGCAGGCTTCTTTGGCATGGCTTTCCTCGGTTTGACCGAGGCCTCAGTAGCAGTAGCAGTGGCAGAATCCTCATTGAATTTCTTCACTGCCTCCTTGGCTTGTCTTGCCAATTTGGCTTGGCGCTTAGCCCATTCTTCAGGAAAGTCCTCACCACGTTTGATGCTTGTAGGATCAGCTACTTGGCCAGGTGCCAATGGAGCTCTTGGGCATGGAGGATTGAGGGCGAATTTCTTCATGTACTTTGGAGTCACATATCTGTATTCCCTCCATTCCCTTGCCCATCTCCGTTCAATCTTCTGAATGCGCACCTTGCGCTGATTTTTGTTTTCTTTGCCATATTTTGCTTCATCAGGTGTACAATAGTCAGCATAAATTTCCTCAGGGATTTCAAACACAGTCATAACCTCAGGTTTCTTTCCTCCTTTCTACGGCTTCTTACCGTCTACCATATTCTTCAGTTGAGGAATTTGAACAATTGAGTTCTCTGAAGAAGTATGCAGTTTTTCTTCGAGGAACGCTGCAAATGAGTTAAGTTGATGAGAACCTAGTGATTCAACAGCAGACATGAGTACCTATGAGCAGAGTACAGGTGCGAGGAATTTGGAGAGGTCATGCGTTCTGAGAAGGTTTTTCGAAAAGAACAAGTTTTGAGGAATTTGACCAGATGAACCTTGAGGAATTTCACTAAGTGTTCTTGTCTTAGGTTCCAGAGTTGTACAGATCGAAGGTCCACACAATTAGGGAATCTTGAAGAAAATGATTGCTTAGAGAAACAATTCAAGATCTTACGATGTGTGTGGTGTTCATATGTGTGAAGATTTGAAGAATAAACACCTTTGAAGATTTTCAGGAAAGCTTGAGAATCAAAGCGAGTAATAAAAGTAACTTTTAATTACCCGAAATGAAGAACACGACGAACTGAGAAGAACAGATGGGAAGTTCGTCAGGTTAGATCTTCCTTGCCCTAACTCGGCGGAGGAAGACAGCTATGTCGGCGACGGAGTGAAGATTTCCGCGGTCGGCGTGTGTACTGCGGCGACGAGGTCGAGGCAGCGAAGCTCTTCCTCACCGGCGACGATGGAGTAGCGGTGGCGCTAGGGTTTGTGGAGCTCGAGCGGGAGAGAGAGAGGTCGAGCGGAGTAAATGAAGTGAGGAAGGAGACATGGGTATTTATAGACACGGTGAAAAACTGTTCGCCCGAAGATTTGGGACGAACGTTCCCCTGCCCTTTCTCCTTCACGCGACATGTGTCACCCACGTACTGTGTAGTGGAGATCATGTACAATCGTGGGTGAATAGAATAATACATCGTGGGATGCGGAACAGTTTGAGCGGCAAAAACCGAAAATTAGGATATGATTTGTTTTAAAGTTTCGTTCGCAATTTCTTCAGCTGCCAAGGACACAGTGAAGATTTTGAACGAGTTTCAAATATAACGCACATGAAGAATTTGTGAATAGATTGGATTGAGTATAGCATAGAGAGGGAAGGGTCCGATCACATTCACTTAGCAGAAAAAACAACTTGAAGAAATAGCTATAAGTGAATGCTGTAGAGGACGTAAACTCATATATATATATATATATATAACAAATGAAGAAAAACGAAGGGAACAGTGAAGATTTTGCAAAGTTGAAGAATTTTAAAAACTGAAGAATTTCAAAACTGAGGAAAAACTCAAATTGAAGATTTTAAACTTTTTGTGGTGGCGTGTCCCACCGTATAAGAATGATGATTTCAGACACCGCGTACAATTGTCGTAGGGTTCTGAGAATCAAATTCTTCATTAATTTCTTCACACTTAGAGTGTTATTCTTCATTGATTGAAGAAAAACGTTTCTTCATGTGTTGCACATCTAAGTCATCAATTTTGCATAAGTGTTAGGATGTGTGTTCTTTTCAAAGAACATTCGAAGATTCTAAGATATTTAGCTCACACCGCAACTTGCTAAATCTCTTCTCATCCAAGGGCTTAGTGAAGATATCAGCTAGCTGTTCTTCAGTCTTCACGTGCTCGATGGAGATGTCGCCCTTCAACACATGATTACGAAGAAAATGATGACGAATCTGAATGTGCTTTGTCTTCGAGTGCTGAACTGGGTTGTGAGCAATCTTGATGGCACTCTCATTGTCGCAGAGGAGAGGCACATTCTTCACGTTGACGCCATAGTCCTTGAGTGTTTGCTTCATCCAAAGCAGTTGAGCACAGCAAGAGCCAGCAGCAATGTATTCAGCTTCCGCAGTAGACAGTGATACGCAGTTCTGTTTCTTCGAGGACCAACAGACCAAAGATCGTCCGAGGAAATGACAAGTGCTAGAAGTTGACTTGCGGTCCACACGATCACCAGCATAGTCAGAGTCAGAATATCCAATGAGATCAAAGACAGAGCCCTTGGGGTACCATAATCCTAGTGTTGGTGTGTGAGCTAGATATCGAAGAATATGCTTCATAGCCTTATGGTGTGATTCCTTCGGTGCAGCTTGAAATCGGGCACACATGCAAACACTAAGCATTATATCTGGCCTAGATGCACATAAGTACAATAAAGAACCAATCATGGAGCGGTATACCTTGTGATCGAAGTCAATACCATTTTCATCAGTGCATAGATGGCCTTTTGTGGGCATAGGAATTTTGACGCCTTTGCAATCTTGCATGCCGAATTTCCTCAGTACATCTTTGAGGTATTTCTCCTGAGACATGAATATGCCATTGCGCTGTTGACGAATTTGAAGACCTAAGAAGAATTTCAACTCTCCCATCATAGACATTTGATATTCTTCACTCATCATATAGGCAAATTCATCACTATAACGTTGGTCAGTACAGCCAAAGATAATATCATCAACATATATTTGGCACACAAACAGTTCACCATCATAAGATTTAGTAAAGAGAGTAGGGTCGAGTGAACCGGGTGTGAAGCCATTCTTCATGAAGAATTCCTTCAATGTATCATACCACGCCCGAGGGGCTTGCTTGAGGCCATAGAGGGCCTTATTAAGTTTGAAGACTTTGTCAGGATTCTTTGGATCTTCAAAACCTGGGGGTTGAGCAACATATACTTCTTCCTCAAGCTTACCATTGAGGAATGCACTTTTCACATCCATTTGATATAAGATGATATCATGATGATTAGCATAAGCATATGCGAATAGCCTCAAGTCTAGCAACAAGTGCAAAAGTTTCATCAAAATCAATTCCTTCAACCTGTGTGTAGCCTTGAGCTACCAGTCGTGCCTTATTCCTTACCACAAGGCCATTTTCATCTTGCTTGTTGCGGTAGATCCACTTTGTGCCAATGATACTATGCTTGTGAGGATCTGGGCGTTTGACCAGTTCCCAGACATTGTTGAGCTCGAACTGATGTAATTCTTCTTGCATAGCCTGAATCCACTCCGGCTCCAAGAATGCTTCATCTACCTTAGTGGGCTCTGTGATAGAGACAAAAGCATAGTGACCACAAAAGTTAGATAAATGTGAAGCTTTTGAGCGTGTAAGAGGACCTGGCGCTTCAATGTCATCGATGATTTGTCAACTTGTACTTCTTTTGCAACGCGAGGATGAGCTGGTTGACGTCGAGGTATTTGATCATTTTCTTCAGCACCATTGTCTTCAGCATTGTCTTCAGGTGTGTCAGCTCGATGTTCTTCGCGTACTGGAATGAATTCTTCAGCTAATTCTTCAGTAGGAATGACATCCTCAGTTGCCTTGAACTTGATAGAATCCTCAGGTGCTGGTTCATCTAACACAGAAGGTAGGTGCTCTCTTTGCGAGCCATTAGTTTCATCGAACCGCACATCTACAGTTTCAACAATCTTGTGAAGAGCGATGTTGAAGACTCTGTAGGTGTGCGAGTCCTTTCCGTAACCAAGCATAAAACCTTCATGTGCTTTCGGTGCGAATTTAGAATTGTGGCGAGGATCTCTAATCCAACATTTAGCACCGAAGACTTTGAAATAACTCACATTGGGTTTCTTGTCAGTGAGGAGTTCATAGGCCGTCTTCTTGAAGAATTTGTGAAGATATACTCTGTTGATGATGTGGCACGCAGTATCAATTGCATCAATCCAAAAACGATCAGGCGTTTTGTATTCATCAAGCATAGTGCGAGCCATCTCAACAAGAGTTCTGTTCTTGCGCTCCACGATGCCATTTTGCTGAGGAGTATAAGGAGCAGATAACTCATGAGTAATACCAAGTTCATCAAGATAGTCATCAAGACCAGAATTCTTGAACTCAGTTCCATTGTCACTTCTGATGTGCTTGATCTTCACACCAAAGTTGGTTGAAGCCCTCGAAGAAAATCGTTTGAAGACTTCCTGCACTTCATGTTTGTAAGTAACAATGTGTACCCATGTATATCGAGAGTAATCATCAACAATGACAAAACCCTATAGAGAAGCAGCATTAGTGACTGCTGAGTAATGATTAGGTCCGAAGAGGTCCATGTGAAGTAATTCGAATGGACGAGTAGTGGTCATGATAGTCTTCGCTGGATGCTTGGCCTTGGTCATTTTTCCAGCTTCACAGGCTCCGCATAAGTGATCCTTGAGGAATTTGACATTCTCAATGCCAATGACATGCTTCTTCTTCACAAGCGTGTGCAAATTCCTCATGCCTGCGTGACCAAGTCGTCGATGCCATAGCCAGCCTTCTGAAGCTTTTGCAAGTAGACACACGGCTGGTTGTGGTCCTGTAGAGAAATCAACAATATACAAATCTCCTCTCCTAAAGCCTTCGAATACTTTGGAATTGTCAGCTTCCATAATCACAACACAGCGATACTTGCCAAAGACAACAACCATATCAAGATCACAAAGCATTGAGACTGACATGAGGTTGTATCCTAAGGACTCAACAAGCATGACTTTGTCCATGTGTTTATCCTTAGAGATCGCAACCTTACCAAGACCCAATACCTGACTTTTGCCTTTGTCAGCAAAGATGATATGCTTCAGATGTGACGGTGATAAAGGAGCCTCCATCAAAAGATTATTGTCACCAGTCATGTGATTTGTACATCCACTATCGAGGACCCATTCAGTAGTTTTGGGTTGATCATCCTGCAGATGAATTAGTGTAACTTACAATCTCATATGCTTCATCAGTGAAGAATATGATATTAAGTTCATCAGATGAATTTCATCAAGCGGTAAACAGATATAGCAGTATGAGGACGTGTGAAATGAAAGTTCATTTCATCATGTTTAGCCTGCGTCCTTTCAGGCAATTTTGTCAGGTCCCCAGCAAATTCTTCAGACGTTAAGGCACGTTTGGAGACCTGACCCTGCAGAAGAGATTAGTTCTTTTTCTTCACCACCCACATCTGAAGGGGTGGCAAAGAGTTCATCACTCTGCGAGCACCATACGAGAATGGTGGCATAGAAGCCAAACCATTTCGTTTCACATAAGAGGGGTTAGGGTAAGCATATGAATAAGTAGAGAAATTCTTCGAGGACTTATGAACATAATGATTTTAAGAATAATATGCATATTCGTAGCCCTTAGCTCTACCCTGCGAAACAGAGTTGTTAGCACGATGATAGTCGTATGAGGACTTTGATCCAATTGAGGAATTTGATCCACGTGAGGAATTTGGTCCATATGAGGACTTGGATCCATATGAAGAATTAGGTCCATATGAAGAGTTTGTTCCGGGGTTCCTATTCTTCACAGGTGGTGTCATGAGGACATTCACCTGAAGACTTTCAACATAACTTTTGGGAACCCAGATTTTCTTCATAGGGGAACCGTTCCTGCAGTTAGTCCCAACATATCTAGCAAATACTTCACCATTCTGATTTTTGAACAGTTTATAGTTGGAGTCAAATGACTCATCAGAAGAATGAGGAGATTCACATGTAAAGCCAGATAACATGGATGGATCAACTGGAGGTCCCTTTGCAGCAACCCATGTGGTTTTGGGGTACTGCTCAGGTTTCCAATATGTTCCATCAGCATTAAGTTTCCTCTCAAAGGCAATACCCTCTTTCCTAGGGTTTCTGTTGAGGATTTGCTTTTTGAGCACATCACAGAGAATCTGATGCCCTTTGAGACTTTTGTACATGCCTGTCGTGTACAGTTCCTTCAGTCCCGCATCATCAGTGATACTAGCAATGTCCTCAGATGAGGAATTAGTGATAGCAGAGGCAGGTGAAGAATTTGTAATAGTCGAAGCATTTGAACATTCAGGTGAAGAATTAGCAGATTCACGTTCAATGCATTTTAAGCATGGAGGAACAAATTCTTCCTGAGAAGTGCTGATTTGTTGAGCAAGTAATGAATCGTGCTCCTTCTGAAGATCTTCATAACTCACTCTTAGCTTCTCAAGATCTTGCTTTCTTTGAAGAAATTCATAAGAAAGTTTCTCATGATCAGATAAGAGAGTGTTATGATGACTTTGAAGGTTATCAAACCTAGACTGAAGTCTCTGAAGATTATCAGTCAGGGCTTTAGTGCGGTCCATTTCTTCACCTAACATATCATCACGCTTATCTAGCATGTTTTGAACCTTTTCCAAGGCATGTTGTTGTTTGGTGGGAATGCAAACAAGTTTGGTATAGCTAGGTTCAATATCATCATCAGATTCATCATCATCAGATTCACAGTCACTAAATTCAGATGAGGAACGTTCGGTTACCTCGACACCCTTTGCCATGAGACATGATGCAGAAGATGATGATTCTGGCTCGAAAGTAATCGTTTTGAGAGATTCCTTGAAGTCCTCAAACCAAGGATCATGACGGGTTCGATGACCTTCATAGACGTCGGAGATTCGGTCCCAGATAAGCTTTGCATTGCAAAGATGCATAATGAGCCTGAATTGGTCTCTGGATAGACAGGAACAGATGATATCCTTCGCCATGCAGTCAAGTCGAGTGTATTTGCAAATATCATCTGCATTCGCCGACTTGCATAGATCAGTAAGACCAATCTCAGTGACGGTCCACAGCTCGCTGTCCCTTGCCATGAGGTGCTCCTGATCATGGCCTTCCACTTGGGATAATCATGACCGTCAAAGATAGGGCATGTCACTTTCTTCATACCTGCGGTCGACATAACTAAAACTCTAGGCGGTTAAACCAAAATCACACAGAACAAGGGAGTACCTTGCTCTGATACCAATTGAAAGTGCGTTATGTCGACTAGAGGGGGGTGAATAGGCAATTTTTATGAATTCTTCACTGAGGAATTTGTCGGTGAGGAAATTCCTTAGCGAAGAACTATTAGCAGCGGAATAAGTACTCAGAAGTAAGCATAACAGAATGCAAGCATGGTCATCATGATGAAATGAAGACAAGCACAGAGTACAGAAAGCGTAATCACAGGATAACACAAGATGAAGACAAACAGACTGAAGAAATTGAACTGAGGAAATTGAGAAAGTCTTCAGTCAAAGTCTTCAAACACAGATATGAACAAACACTCAACATAGTAATGAGGAAATGAAAGGGTTGATGAAATAGAACTAGTAGGTTGGTGAAGACAATGATTTGGTAGACCAGTTCCAACTGCTGTCTCAGTTGTACGTTTGGTTGGAGCGGCTGAGTATTTAAACTCGAGGACACGCAGTCCCGGACACCCAGTCTCTGAGCACGCAGCTCAGGACACCCAGTCCTCACCGTATTCTCCTTGAACTAAGATCACACAGATCCCGTCCAATCACTCGTGGTAAGTCTTCAGGCGACTTCCAAACCTTCACAGACTTGGTCACTCGGTGATCCACAATTCCTCTTGGATGCTCTAGACCTTGACGCCTAACCGTCTGGAAGAAGCACAGTCTTCAAAGGTAACAAGCGTCGGATCCACGTAGGATCAATTTCTTTAGTGATGCTCAATCACTTTGGGGTTTGTAGGTGTTTGGGTTTGGGATTTTCCTCACTTGATGATTTTCGCTCAAAGTCCTCGGAGGATGGGTTGCTCTCAAATGACAAGTGTCAAGTTCTCTCGGAGCAGCCAACCAGCTAGTGGTTGTAGGGGGCGGCTATTTATAGCCTAGGGAGCAACCCGACATGATAAGACATAAATGCCCCTCAATGATATGACCGTTAGGTGGATATGATATTTTGGGACAGCTGGCGCGCATCACATCAACGGTCGGAAATTTGACTCTCAAATTCCTCAGGGCTATCATGTTCCTCACTGTGTAGGTAATTCACACTGACGAATTCCTAACTCCTCAGTCAGAACAAATTCATCAGCGACCAGAAGAACTTCGTCTCTGTCACTGAAGAAAGTGGCTGAACTGTATGAGATTTCCAAAGGCTTCACTCGAAGGGATTGGTAGGTGTAGGATTTTGAGTTGAGCATCACATGGAAATTTTTCCTTAGTATTTCCTCGACCCCCTTTAACAGTACGGTGTTTCCTATGACTCAAGAAAGAGAAAATGAAACTACGAAAACAAAAGTCTTCACGCTTCATGTTCCAAAAATGAATACCAAGTCTTCAAGGTCACACCAATTTCTTCACTTTCAAAGTCTTCAGAAAGTCTTCAGAATATCAAAGTCTTCAGTTGAAGAACTTCATTTTTAGGGGTCAACTTTCTCTGTAAATATCAAACTCCTCATAGACTTATAGACCCGTGTACACTCACAAACGCATTAGTCCCTTAACCTATAAGTCTTCAATACACCAAAATCACTAAGGGGCACTAGATGCACTTACAGTGGTGTGGTGGATTGCCTCAGGGGCTGATAAACAATAGAAAGGAAGAACAGCCTCGCGAGAGGTATTCTTGAGCTGGTGCGATGAACTGCTTGGGTGAGCTCAGTCGTCTCTCTCTCTCTCTCTAGTCTACCAAAAATCTCGATGCCTACTCTGTGGTGGCTAGCTCTATTTATAGAGGGAGGCCCTAGGCCTCTTCCCAAATAATGAGCGGGAAGGGCGCCAACAGTTGGCCATTTTGAAGGGAAACATCTAGTACAATTATCCTGACTAAAGTTGGTCTCCGACTGCCAAAGACTCTGACGGTGACGCTGTCCTGGGCTCCATGGTGACCTCCATCCTGCTGCTCCGCTGGTCTTGATCTTGTTGCACCAAAATGGTAACCTTTGCCTGATGCCTTGGCCTGTGCTTGCCCCCTTTGCACAAAAGGGGAAACAAGGAAACTGCGCAGGCCGACGCCTGCCTGGTCTCGATCGTCATGGCTTGCGGCACGGGCACCTCGCGAGGTACCCTGCCTTGATCTCTCCGCCTCCTCGCGAGCCCGCCTGATGAGGCTGCTCCTGAGGAAGCTTCCTGTCATCCGCCACGCAAGGCCTGGCCCCTTGCGAGGGTCTTGAGCTTGAGCTGATGAAGCTGGGCTGCACTGGGCCTCCGCTTGAGCCACGCCGCAGGCCGCAGGTAGGCAAGTTTGGGGACCCCCGTTCGGAGAACACCGACAACTGCCGTCAGTTTCATTAAGTAGTTGATATTCAGATATGGAGTACCTCATAGCATTATCATAGATAACGGATCCAACTTTGATTCTGATGAGTTCAAGGTCCTTCTATGCGTCCCAAGGCACTCGGGTAAACTATGCGTCTGTTGCGCACTCGCAGTCGAATGGACAAGCAGAAAGGGCGAATGGTTTGATCCTTCAAGGGTTAAGACCCCGACTGATGCGCGACCTTAAGCACGCTGCTGGAGCTTGGGTGACTGAATTACCATCCATCCTATGGGGGCTTAGAACAACGCCAAACTGGTCGACTAACCTCTTCCTGGTGTACGGCGCCGAGGCTGTGCTTCTAAGTGACTTGCTGCACAATGCCCCTTGAGTGGAACTGTTCTCAGAAGCTGAAGCTGAGCAGGCACGCGAAGACGTAGTCGATCTTCTGGAGGAAGAACGCGAGATGGCTTTGGTTCGGTCGACCATCTATCAGCAAGATCTGCGTCGATTCCATGCTCGCAATGTCAGAGGTCGAGCATTTCAGGAAGGAGACCTTGTGCTCCGAGTGGATCAGAAATGGCCTCACAAGCTCGCTCCGGCCTGGGAAGGTCCCTTCATCATCAGTAAGGTGCTTCACGATGGAGCATACCACATCTACAACGTAGCCAAGAACATGGATGAGCCACGCGCATGGAATGCAGAGCTGCTTCATCATTTCTATACCTAGAATCACTCGACCCAACGAGTTGTAATAAGAGTACTTCAGTTTGCTTTCCAAAAACAAGATTTTTATAGTATCTTAATGATTGATTCCCCGTAATCATTTGTGTCCAAATCCCCCAGTGGGTGGCTTAGCCGCGAACCTGATTCGCCTAAGTTAAAAATATTCCGAGTGGAGAGCAATCCTCCAACTCGGAGGCTTAGCCGCGACCCCAAAATCGCCTAAGTTAAAAACATTCCGAGTGGAGAGCGATCCTCCCAGTCGGGGGCTTAGGTGCGACCCTGTACTCGCCTAAGTTAAAAACATTCCGAGTGGAGAGCAATCCTCCCACTCGGAGGCTTAGCCGCGACCCCGAAATCGCCTAAGTTAAAAACATTCCAAGTGGAGAGTGATCCTCCCACTCGAGGGCTTAGCTGCGACCCCTTACTCGCCTAAGTTAAAAACATTCTGAGTGGAGAGCAATCCTCCCACTCGGGGGCTTAGCTGCGACCCCGTACTCGCCTAAGTTAAAAACATTCCGAGTGGAGAGC
>NC_057804.1:393733128-393733431 GCF_018294505.1 Triticum aestivum | reverse complement strand
CTAAGTTATAAATACTCCGAGTGGAGAGCAATCCTCCCACTTGGGGGCTTAGCTGCGACGCCGTACTCGCCTAAGTTAAAAACATTCCGAGTGGAGAGCAATCCTCCCACTCGGGGGCTTAGCTGCGACCCCGTACTCGCCTAAGTTAAAAACATTCCGAGTGGAGAGCAATCCTCCCACTCGGGGGCTTAGCTGCGACCCCGTACTCGCCTAAGTTAAAAACATTCCGAGTGGAGAGCAATCCTCCCACTCGGGGGCTTAGATGCGACCCCGTACTCGCCTAAGTCACAAAGATCCTCAGAG
>NC_057804.1:393677455-393733052 GCF_018294505.1 Triticum aestivum | reverse complement strand
CCCCGTACTCGCCTAAGTTAAAAACATTCCGAGTGGAGAGCAATCCTCCCACTCGGGGGCTTAGCTGCGACCCCGTACTTGCCTAAGTTAAAAACATTCCGAGTGGAGAGCAATCCTCCCACTCGGGGGCTTAGCTGCGACCCCGTACTCACCTGAGTTAAAAACATTCCGAGTGGAGAGCAATCCTCCCACTCGGGAGCTTAGCTGCGACCCCGTACTCGCCTAAGTTAAAAACCTTCCGAGTGGAGAGCAATCCTACCACTCGGGGGCTTAGCTGCGACCCCCTACTCGTCTAAGTCACAAAGATCCTTTGAGCTATATCACGTGTGCAACATACACTCCATCTCGGTCTGCAAGGACGACAAGGTGTCCACTGAACACCACATCTAAGCTGCTTCACAAGTACAACGTATGCTCCATCCCGATCCGCAAGGATGGCGAGGTGTCGACTGAACAGCATGTCTGAGCTGCGTCATAAATACAACATACACTCCGTCCCGATCCGCAAGGACGACGAGGTATCGACTGAACACCACGTCTGAGCTGCGTCACAAATACAATGTACGCTCCATCCCGATCCGCAAGGACGACGAGGCGTCGAATGAACACATCGTCAGACCCACTCGACGAAAGGTGAAAAGATCAAGTTCACTCAGAATCGAAAGACATTCAGAAGAAATAAAAGCAAAATCCATGATATTCAAAGAAAACCAAGTTCAGAACCGCAACGGGCAGAGTACTCAGGCATCAAGCCTGAAAGAGTTTAACGGTTACATAACCACTCGGCATTCTGAGGAAAATAAAGGTGGGTCATAATGTTTTGTTCACTCATCCGGAGAAGGACTTGCTGGATCACAAAAGCTGCCAAGGTCGATGCTGTCTACAATGCGAGTGGCAGCGTCAAGGAAGGTGTCCATAAAGTACTGGAAATTGAGATTTTTGGTGTTGGCAACCTTGAGGGCCGCCAGCTTGTCTTCTCTGACATCCTTGCACTGCACTTAGACCAATGACAGAGCAACGTCGGTGCTACAATGAGCAGATGACTTCTTCCATTCCTGCACTCGACCAGGGATTTGATTCAGTCGAGTCATCAGAGACTCGAGATCCTGTGAGAGTTCCACCTGAGGCTAGAGTTCAGCATCAATCCGCGTCATTGCATCCTTCAGTCGAGCGAGATAATCCACATCACTGTCTAGGCGAGACTCCAACCACAGCACATTCATTGCAACGTCATCTTTGACAGGAGAGTTTATGGGGTCAAGACCCGTCTCGACCCGCCCAGTTTTTGCTTCGAAGTCTTGACAAAGTTCTGCACAATCGGAAAAGTAGTGAGTCGACAGTTTAACAAGACGTGTTGGTCGGCATCAACAAATCAGTCGAACAGGAGGAAATACCTTCAAGCTTTAAGACCAACTTCGCAGCAAGCTGCCCCAGATAAGACTCCAATTCACCCTTCGTGGCCTTGAGACTCCCAACTTCGTTAGTCAAGCTTTCCTTGTCCTTCTTCAGTCGTGCAACCTCCTGGTTAGCTTCAGAAATGACGGTCTTCAACTTGGAGTTCTCCTCTTCCAACTTGTTGACTGACGCCAACTTCTTGTCCGCAAGTGCTGTTTTTTCTCGTGCCTCCTTTTGGGCCGCAGCAAGATGCCGATCCTTCTTCTCCAGAGCCTACTTCATTTTATCTAAAGAAATAGCATTCTTCAAACGAGCTTGAAGTTGACGGTTTTCACTACGCGCATATGTTCGAGTGGAGTCACTCGGTTCAAAGAGACTAAAAGAGAGAGAGAGAGAGATTCATAAGGTGGACGATCAATGAGTGGTTACCTCCCATGACAGCTGCTTCGTCCTGGGCCTTCTTGAGGTTCTTCTTGGCCAGTTCCAGATCAAGGTTAAGGCTGATCTGCTTCTTATCAAGTTCAGAAAATTGAGCTCCAAGTTCACAAGACTTCTATAGTCAGCAAATAAGATATGTTACTCGACGGAAACAAAAGTCAATCACAATGAAAATTGCTCTAAGACTACCACTAAATCAAACATTCAACAGTGGTCTCAGGGACTACACCCAGTGGGTGCACTTGGCGTGCCCCCATTGGTCCGGTGTTACACTTGGCATGGTCTGCCCAGCATGAGTAAAACTAAAAATAAAAAATGAGATTCTCAGACCCCAGCCGACTACCAGCAGCCGACCGCGGTCTCGGGGACTACACCCAGTGGGTGCACTCTGCGTGCCCCCACTGGTCCAGAAAAACACTCGACTCAACCTAGTCAACTCAAGTGGAAGAACTATTCAGCTCTAAGCCAGAAACACCCCAGTGGGTGATTGGATGCGAAATGCAGACCCATGATAGATGCACATAATAGGTTCCAAAACGCTCATCCAAGGACACCGTGTGGACAGTGAAGCAGCAGTGGCAACTATCACTACTCAAGAGACCAGTCGGAAACCAACTAACCTTGACGTTGGCTTGTAGAGCGGTGCTGGCATTGTAAGCAACTTGACTGGCCTCATGCACCACCTTCATTTGCTCCATCATGAGGTTTGCCTGTATAAGGGCCTCCCTGGCGGCACTTGGCGGGTTGTCTGGAGTCTGGTATGCAGTGAAGAGTGATGATGGCAGTACAGTCGGGGCAGTCACAAGGTCGGATGCATGGAGTTGTACTGGAGCGGCAGAGGCCTAAGCAGTCAACCCTGATGGACGGTCAGTCGATAGTGGATTGGCAAAGGTAACATTGGTCCGAGCCGGGTCTTCAGATCACTGGACCACTGTCTCAAGCACCGATGTCAACTAAGGCACCTAACCCTCGGTCGCTTTCCCGCTTGAGGCCCTGCCCCTCCTTCTCCTCTCTCTCAGAGGCGCTTCTTCTTCACCATCCAGAAGCTCAATAACATCCTGCGGAGCTGCAACAAAAAGCAATCTCAGGAGTTCAATCGACTAACAACCCAGTCGGCAGAATAAATTCAAGTTGGAAAGAGCGTACCGGCTTTGGAAGTGGCCGCGTCATCGGCCTCCTCATCACCTGGGGCCTTGTCAACGTCCATATCAGTCACAGAAGTTGCAGCGCTGAAAAAGGTCATAACCCACTCGGTCAGAGCAAAAGTATGAATCGGTAGAAGAAAACATAGAAAGATAGAGCACTCACCCAAAAGCGACAGGAACGTCCATCTTGATCTTGGGCAAGGTCTTCTGAGCCTTCGAAGGGGCTACCTTGGGTTGCTTGGCGACCTTCTCCGTCGGCTTCGGAGTCGAAGTCCGAGTGCGCTTCTATGCTTGAGCACTCGGAGCCACGGTCTTGCCGTGCCCGCCCGCCGGATCTTGGAGTTGCTTGGATCGATGCTCTGAGCGAGGTGGTGAGTCGACTACCTCTTTGTCATCCGACTCATCGCTGTCTTCCTCGTCGTCATCTTCTGGAGATTGCCAGTCGCCGATCTCTTCTGCACTATCCTCTCCCTCCTGGTCTTGCTCTAGGGCTTGTTCACCATTGGGCATCGAGTACATTTCAGTATAAACCTGCAAGACAAGAAATCAAACAAATATCAGTCGGATTCAAAGACAGTTGTAAGACAGATTGAAGTAGATTCGGTAGCAAAGATCAGACCTTGTCTGGCTGGTTGTTAGCGCTGAATGGGTCAACTCTCCTGGCTCCCTTGGGGTTATCCTTGTTTCCTGTAGTGCCCTTCAGCCACAAGGCCACCATCTCATCCGTAACCTCCTCTGGATGAACCCAAGCGGTGTCGTTGGCTCCCGAGTACATCCACATCGAGTGGTCACGAGCTTGGAGCGGCTGGATGCGTCGACTGAGAAATACCTCCAACAAGTCCATGCCAGTTACACCCTGATGGATTAGCTGGACCACCCTCTCGACCAACATGTTTGTTTCCACCCTCTCTGCAGTGGCCACTTTTAGCGAGGAAGGTTGCTGGGCGCGATCTAAAGAGAAAGGGGGAAGACCGGTCGAGTGACGGGAGTCGCAATATCCTGGCAGTAGAACCAGGTCGACTGCCATCCCCTGACCTACTTGAGAAGAGTCATGGAAGGGAAAAACACTCCTTTTCCTCTTCTGGATCCCCAAACCCCCGCACATTTGGATCACGTGCGTCCTCTCATCACTCGAATTCGCCTTCTTCACGGATTGTGAGCTGATTGTGAATATGTGCTTGAAAAGACCCCAGTGCGGTTGACAACCCAGGAAGTTTTCGCACATGGACACAAACGCGACTAGGTATGTAATGGTGTTGGGCGATAAGTGATGGAGCCGAGCTCCGAAAAAGTTCAAGAAACCATGGAAAAAGGATGCGGAGGAAGGGAGAAACCACGGTCGATGTGGGTAGCAGGGAGGACGCACTCACCCGACCGCGGCTGAGGCTCCATCTCCCCCTTCGGCAGCCTCGTAGCTCTGGCAACAATCAAACCGGAGTCGGCCAGCTCCTCCAAATCCTCTAGCCGGAGCGAAGATCGGATCCAATCGCCCGGGATCCAACCCGGCAGCAGCGCGGACCTCGACGACGACCCCCGATTCGTCTTCTTGCCTTTCGCCGCCCCTGTCGCCTTCTTCGCGCGCTCCAGCGCTGCCGTCTTGTCCTTCACCATGGTGGCGGGGCGGTGGCGTTGATGGCGGAGGAGAAAGGTGAGGTGGAGAGGCAGAGAAGGAAGAGGGCGAATGGATGCGCACAGTGCAGATGCCTCGGCCCTGACGCCTTTTAAGGACCGACTTCCGAGTGGCTACGCGTGGGCCTGAGCAATCCTGTCAAATCCCGCAACAGTCGTGTGCTGGGTACATGGCGAAAAAGGTGGCGTGGAAATCGAGGAGCCCCTGTCTATCCATCCCACTTACTACGGCGCGCTCCACCTCGCGCGCTTCCCCAAAATTTTGAATCCCGCGAGATTCGGGATACGCCATAACTAATTGCACCAAAGATTTCGCGTCAAAGTAACACTCGACGAGCGTCGGTATAAATCCACTCGAAAACTTCTGAATCGATCAAGGCGACTGAAACGAAGCCGAAGTTCCAACATGGGCACTTGAGAAGGACAAGAGTCAAGGCAAGACTAACTTCAACCTTCTTTTCACTCGGACCTCAATCCATTCGGGGGCTAATGATGATGATATAGACCTAGAGTAGGGTCATAGGCCTGACCTATATGCCCTACCTAAGGTCACTACCCTAGAAGCAAGGACATCCAAGAGACAAAAGGGAGTACCATTGAAGTCGCCGAGTGCAAGCCACTTGACCAGTCATATCACTCGGTTACCCCTCCCTCCTGATATCACTCAACCATACAAGAAACCACTCGACCTACAGAAGACCAGGAGTCACTCAGGACGGCAACGGTCAAGCATTTACTCCGTAGTCTTAAAGATCATTAATAGCACTTTATAGCTGGCGTTATCAGTAAAGCCCTTTCTTTATGTACATTGAACCCCTGTAACGGAGGTGGGCTGGGGTCCTGGCTCACTCTATATAAGCCCCCCCTCCTATGGGACAAGGGTTCGCACCCCTATAACACACACTCCCATATTCCAGTCAACCACCTCAGGGCACCGAGACGTAGGGCTTTTACCTCCTCCGAGAGGGGCCTGAACTCGCAAACTCTTGCATACAATCTCACCGTAGCTAGGACCTTGCCTCTTCATATGTACCCCCTATACTTACTATCAGACTTAGTACCACGACAGGTTATTCTCATGATGAGTGTTGATTCACTTGTCATTCACGAGAAAGTGGCTGGTAATCGGGATGCCCAGTTCCATGCTCAAAATCAAATCGAAATATAATCATCAAACAAAACTCCCGTAGGATTGTTGTTGGTATGGACGGTACCCGTTGTTTCGGATCAGCCGTGGAGTGTGATTGTTGGTGGAGGGGCAGTAAAAACTTTACCATTCTGTTTGGGAACCGCCTATAATGTGTCTAGCATGGAAGATAGTGAGAACTCTCGGTCGTTACGTTGACAATGAAAGCATACTCCTCAAAATTATATTCATCTCTATTTTAAAAGCTTCGAGCTCTAGCACCTCTGCAAATCCCTGCTTTCCTCTGCAAAGGGCCTATCTTTTACTTTTATGCAAGAGTCAGTAGTATTCCTTCTCATTCCAACCTACTCTTTAGTTGGCAAGCATCACGTGGTTGGGAAAGATCTAAGCACATATGTCCATTCAAATATATTCGATCATGAATTATTATCGTTGACAATTATCTATATGATAAATAAGTTGGGAGGCAAAACATTAAGCCCTTATCTTTCTCTGTGTTTGATGGATGCTATTCGTTCTAGAAATATGCTTTGAGTGGTAGCAATCATGGAAGACTATATGATAGTTGACTATCTGGAATTTGCTAAATCAAAGCTCTTACATAGAGCCTTCCTGGAAATAAGATGAATTGCAATTGTTTGATGACTGAGAACATAGTTTGTTAGTTTTTAAGAAAGTTTATGGTATATGCTTTAACATGTGAACAGCTTGCTACTTGATCATCAGAAGTTTTTATGAGATGAGCTACTGTTTATGATATATAATGATGCTAGAAAAAGTGTTTGGAATTATCATTGATCAAAATTATGCACTATGCTAGCATTCACACTTCATAAATTATTTATTTTATCATTTACCTACTCGAGGACGAGCAGGAATTAAGCTTGGGGATATTGATTCGTCTCCAATGTATCTATAATTTCTGAAGTATTCATGCCATGTTTACACCATTTATATGGTTTTGGTATGATTTTATTAGAATTGACCCGGACTAATGCTGTTTTCAGCAGAACTACCGTGGTGTCATTTTTTGTGCAGAAATAAAAGTTCTCGGAACGGGCTGAAAATTTACGGTGATTTTTGATGGACCAGAAGATCCCCCTAAAGAAACAAGAGTTGGACCAGAAGCTTCACGAGGAAGTGGCAAGGGTGGAGGGCGCTGTCAGTGTCAAAACCGGCGGATCTCGGGTAGGGGGTCCCGAACTGTGCGTCTAGGCGGATGGTAACAGGAGACAAGGGGCACGATGTTTTTACCCAGGTTCGGGCCCTCTCGGTGGAGGTAAAACCCTACTCCTGCTTGATTAATATTAATGATATGGGTAGTACAAGAGTAGATCTACCACGAGATCAAGGAGGCTAAACCCTAGAAACTAGCCTATGATATGATTGTTGTTCGTCCTACGGACTAAAACCCTCCGGTTTATATAGACAACAGAGAGGGCTAGGGTTACACAGAGTCGGTTACAGTGGTAGGAGATCTACATATCCGTATTGCCAAGATTGCCTTCCACGCCAAGGAAAGTCCCATCCGGACACGGGACGAAGTCTTCAATCTTGCATCTTCATAGTCTTGGAGTCCGGCCAATGATGATAGTTCGGCTATCCGGACACCCCCTAGTCCAGGACTCCCTCAGTAGCCCCCAAACCAGGCTTCAATGACGACGAGTCCGGCGCGCATATTGTCTTCGACATTGCAAGGCGGGTTCTCCTCCAAATTCCATGTGCTTGCCGTATGGTGTCCGGCTTCTTATAAATGCTGCGCTTCTTGGCTTCTACATCCAATAATGGCCATCCTCCACGTGTCGTACGAATGCAAAAAGCCTGGGTATTTTTACATTTTACCCCCTAGCTGCGCGAAATAGCTGCCTATAAAGAGAGGCGAGGATCTAGATCCGAATCACACCATCCTCCTTCCGCGAGTATTCATCGAAGCGCCTCTGACAAAAATCCACTCCATCATGGACAGTTGACGCGGCTCCTCCTCTCGTGCTCCTAGCCCTCAGCCAGGAGATTTGGGGAGATGCTCAGTCCCGCATAGTGAACTAGTGACGCTCCAAGCCGAGGGAATTCTTCCCCCAACCTTCATGGTTCCGGTTCGATCCGGACTTGCCACCTACAAGGGCGGAAAGCAGGCGGAGAGCGTTCCCAATCCCTCCAAAGGAGAGCGGGTATGCTTCGTCCCTTATCTAATAAGGGGACTCGGATTTCCCATACATCCGTTTCTCCGGGGGCTCCTGGAGTTCTATGGGCTCCAGCTTCACCACCTTACGCCTGCCTCCATCCTGCACATCGCGGGCTTCGTGGCCCTTTGCGAGCTGTTCTTGGGCGTCGAGGCCCATTTCGCGCTGTGGAAGAGATTATTTTTCCTCGTACCCCGTTCTCACGAGGGGTCGATATATCAAGTGGGCGGAGCCGAACTATGGCGCATCGCCGGGACCGAATATCTATCCGGAACCCTGAAGAAGGCGTACGAAGACTGGCGTTCGGAATGGTTTTATATGGAAGATGCCCCACTGCCGGACCCAGTTCGGATCGGCCTCCCAGAGTTCAGCAACGCTCCTCTAAAGAAACGCCTGAGTTGGCGCCCACGGAGCCCTCAACGGGAGAATGATAGGGACGTCCAATATCTGATGGGCCGAATAAGGTTATTGGCTCATTCTGGATTGACCATGATTGGGGTCATGGCCACATGCATTATGCGAGGGGTGAAGCCGCTCCAGTATAGGGGCCACCCTATGTGGGATTTCAACGGGGAGGATGATGCCACCCGCCATGGCCGCAAGGGGCCGGGATCGGTCGCCGATCTGGTGAAGATCCTGTCCGGCCTGTACAAAGGGGAGAAGGAGGACTTCCTCTATGCTAGTCCATGGAATGGATTTTCCATGAATAACCCTCGGAGCTAGGTAAGCGGACATTTATCTACCCGATCCATATTTCCAAAGTTAAGTGTCTCACTTTGTGATTTCGAGCAGGAACTGCGCCGGGCCGTAGAGGACATACACAGCCTGGCTCCACAACCCGAGGATCAGGAATGATCCCTTGATCCGGCCTCCGAAGAGGATCCGGACATAAAGGTGGAGCTGATCGATGGGGTGTTCCACCAACTTAGCATTGACAATGCTTTGGTCGCCATTACGGCCGACTACCCCGGAATATCTCTGGTTTCCCAGGTAACTGTGACCGGAGTCCTGGTACCATTACTCATCCATGCTTATCTCTAACCACTGTATACCAATGGCGTTCCATAGGAGGTGCCTTCGAGGCGGGAAGCCAAACCTGCGGCGGCTGGCCAACAAGGGGCAGCTCGGCCCAGCAGGCAGAAAAGAAGTGCGGCACGAATTGAAACGTCGCCGCAACGGTATGGCGCGCCACCATGTTTCCGGGAAAGATTCCCGGAAGGCATATTAACGCTCGCGGTTTTTTCAGGAGAAAGAGTGCTTGCCGGACTGTGTCCGGAGAGATTGCCAATCAAGCCTCCGCCGGCCAGGCTCCAACGCCAGGTCCGAAGGGGGAGGCGAACGCAAGGCGCGTGTCGGGTGCTCCTCCAACAGAGGACGCCGACAGGTTGTCCGCCACCCGATCTGAGGTGGAGAGCGCCATGAATCACAGGCGCCGCCGGACAGTTCTTTGTGACGCATGCTTCTCCCCGGAGGCGTTAAATGACTTTAATTCGGGAGATGCGCACCTCCGTGCTGCTCTAGATGGTCTAGCCAGAGCCATGGAGCAGTACGTGAAAGACATACGGGTGAGGAATTTTGATAGTGATATATGCCAGTAGCCCCCGAGACTTAAAATAGTTAGAATAACTGATTTAAGGATCATTTGTTATGCAGGATCTTACGGAGAAGAATACCCACCTGTCCCAGGAGCTTATAGAGTGCAAGGCCCAACTTGAGGCCGCACTAGCCGCCACAGGGGGAGCCACAGAGACCCCCTCTGGTAATATATACTTCGAAAGATAAGTAGTTTGTGAAGTGCGGCGTGTGTGTAAATCTGGCAATAATATTGCAGATGGCGCCGGACTAGATCCGGACAAGCAACAGCTACTACGCTAGCTGAAGGCCGGCGAGAAGGTGCTTATGAGGGTGCAGCAAGAGAGGAATAAGCTCTAGGATGCCAACACCCAGCTGAGCGAGGAACTGAAAGATGTTCGGGGCCAGCTGTCTGACTCCGTGAAGGAGAATCGGCGGCTTCGTCGCGGCATTTATAGTAAGTGCTTGAGCAAACTTTTGAAAAGAAGAGTTCGGCGAGGAAGTCGATTGACAGAAATATGTCTGTAGGCGTGCTCACAGGTCGTCCTGCGGAGGAAATGCCCGGTTCAACGGGTGACCTACTTCCCGAGCTTCCGCAACTGCACGAACGAGTTTGGGAGGTGATGAGCGGAGTCGCCCAGGCCTTGTGGCCATCCATGTCCCTACCAGAAGGTCTTGGAGAGCTTGCGGAGAAGCTTCAGGGAGCACGGCAGCGCTTCCGGTTGTGGAAGATATCGGCCTGCCGTCAAGGCGCCAGGGAGGCCTGGGCCATGGTGAAGACATGGTATGCGAAGGCTGACCCAAACCACATGGCCGAGGTCGGACCTGTGGGGCCCGATGGGAAGGAGATCCCTGTGAGCTTAGTGTACGACCAAGTAGAGTTGGCCGCAAAGTATTCATAGCGGGACTGTAAACTAGACAGTTTATTAGATGGTATCAAAGAGGAATACCATCAGTCAGCTTGACTATGTAATTTAAAATGACATGAAAAATGCCTTCTACCTAGATTGTAGATCGTTTGTCATTGCGGACCTTTTCGCTTCAGCCTCGGGACCCAATAGTCCAGAGTGTGTCCGAATACCCTCACGGTTATGTAAAAAAACCGGGGCATGCATGGAGACCAGGCGTAGGGCTCATTAGTGCTTTATCTGACAAGTGCCCAACTAGTTATGTTATATTACATGGTTAGTAAGAAACATCTTCTAGGGAGAATAGTTCCGTTAGGGGTTCCTTTCCCTGGGAGGCATGCCCTAAAGTGCATGTCCGGACTGCCAAAAAAGCAGAAAAGCATCTGGGGGCAGATAAATAAGTAATTAAGAAATCATCTTTCGATTCACCGACCGAATATTCCCTTAAGAACGCTAGCTTTCGGCTTCACCCAGTCTGAGGTACACATCCGGCTGACCCGGCAGTAACAATCGCAGAGGTGCTCCCTTTACCTCCTAGGCGAACAATCGGGAACGTAGGGGTAAGCACAGGAGCCAGGCAACCCAGCTTGGCCAAAACTAAGTCATATCGATGCATATAATGGTGAATAAAAGGTACATGCAGAAGTGTGACACATGTGTTGGGTATAAAGCCCGTATAAATAAGCTTCTGTTAAAGAAGCCCCCAGGTATAATGAGTGCGGATAGCACGTCAAGTGTGTGCGAACAATGTGCAGGCGAGCCACCGAAGGCCCATGAGAGAAGAAAAAAAGGAAAAAAGGGGGGGGGGATAAAAGACAGTTAAAGTATAAAATATAGACGGGGGAGGGAGACGAACTCAGAGTCCGGCGCTAGGCGTAGAATCTACGGAGACGGGCTGCGTTCCATGGATTTGGCTCGAGTCGGTTATCCGATGCGTTTCGCAGATGGTACGCTCCACCGGTCAGGACTTGGTCGATGATGAAGGGACCTTCCCATTTGGGCTTGAGCTTGTCCTTTTTCTTGTCCGGCAGGCGTAGAACTGTTCGCCAACATTGTAAGTTTTGGCCCGTACTTCTCTGCTTTGATATCTTCGAGCTTGTTGTTGATAGAATGCGGAATGAGCTTTTGCCACGTCATGCTCCTCCTCTAAGGCGTCCAAACTATCCTGCCAATCCAGCTCGGCTTCTCTTTCTTCGTACATGCGCACGCGAGGTGAGTCATGAATTATGTCGCAGGGCAAAACTGCCTCTGCACCGTATACCATAAAAAATGGTGTGAATCCGGTAGTGCGGTTTGGCGTGGTCCGCAGCCCCTAGAGTACGGAGTAGAGCTCCTCCACCCAGTGCGTGTTGGATTCCTTAAGGGACCGCACTAGTCTGGGTTTGATGCCGCTCATGATTAGACCATTTGCTCGTTCGACTTGACCGTTTGTTTGAGGGTGATAGACTGAAGCGTAGTCGAGCTTGATGCCCATGTTTTTGCACCAGAGTTTGACCTCGTCGGCCGTGAAGTTCGTGCCGTTATCAGTGATGATGCTCCGGGGGACGCCGTAACGGTGTACTACCCCTGATATGAAGTCTATCACGGGTCCGGATTCGGCCGTCTTAACTGGCTTGGCCTCTATCCATTTGGTGAATTTATCCACCATGACCAATATGTATTTTTGCTTGTGCGTTCCTCCTTTAAGGGGTCCAACCATGTCAAGCCCCCAGACCACGAACGGCCAGGTGATGGGTATAGTTTTCAGGGCGGTGGGAGGCATGTGGCTTTGATTAGCAAAGAGCTGGCAGCCGACGCATCGTTGGACTAAATCCTAAGCGTCTGCCCGGGCCGTTGGCCAATAAAATCCTGTACGGAAGGCCTTGCTTACAAGGGCTCGGGCTGCGGTGTGATGCCCACCGAGTCCGGCATGAATTTCAGCCAGAATATTTCGCCCTTCCTCTTCGGAGATACACCTTTGAAGGACTCCGATTATGCTTTTCTTATAGAGTTCTCCCTCATGGACCTTGTAGGCTTTAGATCGCCGTACTATGCAGCGGGCCTCGTTTTGGTCCTCGGGAAGTTCCTGCCTAGTTAAGTAAGCTAGGAATGGCTCGGTCCACGGGGCAATGACTGCCATTATTTCGTGGGTTGAAGGTGTTATTTCATTGGCAGAACCACTGATTGTGTCAGAATGTGCGGTGTCGGGCGGTGTGGTTGGGTCCGGATTGTTGTTTCCGGACTCCCCTTCCCATAGTACGGATGGCTTGAAAAGCCATTCCAGGAAGATGTTGGGTGGGACGGCATCGCGCTTTGCGCCAATGTGCGCCAATACGTCCGCCGCTTGATTATTATCTCGGGCTATATGGTGAAATTCGAGCCCTTCAAACCGAGCTGACATTTTCAGAACGACGCTACGGTAAGCTACCATTTTCGGATCCTTGGCGTTGAAGTCTCCATTTATTTGGGATATCGCGAGGTTCGAATCCCCCTGCACCTCTAGGCGTTTAATGCCCATGGAGACCGCCATCTGGAGGCCATGTAGAAGGGCCTCGTATTCGGCCGCGTTGTTGGAGTCTCTGTACATTATCTGGAGTATGTATTGGACTGTGTCTCCGGTTGGGGACGTCAGGACGACGCCAGCCCCCAGGCCGGCCAACATTTTGGAGCCGTCGAAGTGCATGATCCAATTAGAGTATGCGCCGTACTCTTTAGGGAGTTCGGCTTCGGTCCATTCAGCGATGAAGTCGGCCAAAACTTGTGACTTGATAGCTCGCCATGGTTTATAGGTTATGTCGAATGGTAGGAGCTCGATGGCCCATTTTGCAATCCTGCCAGTCGCATCGCGGTTGTTTATAATGTCGTTAAGATGTACTTCGGAGGCTACTGTTATCGAACACTCTTGAAAGTAGTGTCGCAGCTTCCGGGATGCCATGAACACTGCGTACGCTATCTTTTGATAATGTGGATACCGGGACATGCATGGAGTTAGGACAGTGGATATGTAGTACACTGGCTTTTGAAGAGGGAACTTGTGTCCTTCCGTTTCTCGTTCGACGACGAGCACCGTGCTTACAACTTGATGTGTTGCCGCGATATATAATAGCATTGGTTCCCCAAGTTGGGCGCGGCCAGGACCGGATTTGTTGCCAATATGGCCTTTATTTCTTCGAGTCCGGCCGTGGCGGCATCCGTCCACTCGAAGTGTTCGGTGCACCGGAGGAGGCGATAAAGGGGTAATGCCTTTTCTCCTAAGCAGGAGATGAAGCGGCTTAGAGCCACCACACATCCAGTCAATTTTTGTATTTGCTTGAGGTCTTTTGGGATATCCAATTGTGACAGAGCTCGGATCTTGGCTGCGTTTGCTTCATTTCCTCTACCGGATACAATGAAGCCCAAGAGCTTTCCGGCTGGTACGCCGAAAACGCATTTTTCTGGGTTGAGCTTAATGTCATATGCTCGGAGATTGTCAAATATGAGCCTCAAATTGTCTACTAGAGTTTCGACATGTTTAGACTTGACGACCACATCGTCTACGTATGCCTCCACTGTTTTGCCGATCTGGGTTGCCAGACATGTCTGAATCATGCGCTGATATGTTGCGCCGGTGTTTTTGAGCCCGAAGGGCATTGAGTTGAAGCAGAATGGTCCGTATGGAATAATAAATGCCGTTGCGGCTTGGTCTGGCTCCGCCATCTTGATTTGATAGTAGTCGGAGTATGCATCGAGGAAGCACAATGAATCGTGCCCTGCGGTAGCATCGATAATTTGATCGATGCGGGGAAGGGGGAAGGGATCCTTTGGACAAGCCTTGTTAAGGTCCTTGTAATCGACACACAGGCGCCAGGATTTGTTCTTCTTTGGTACCATTACCAGGTTTGCTAGCCAGTCCGGATGTTTTATGTCTCTGATTAATCCGGCTTCTAATAGTTTGGCTAGCTCCTCTCCCATTGTCTGTCTTTTGGGTTCGGAAAATCGCTGAAGAGCCTGTTTGACTGGCTTGAATCCTTTTAGGATATTAGGCTGTGCTCTGCCAACCGGCATGGGATTCCTGGCATGTCTGAAGGGTGCCAGGCAAAAATGTCCCAATTTTCCTGAAGGAATTCTCGTAGTGCGGCATCTACATCGGGGTTTAATTGTGCCCCAATGGAGGCCGTCTTTGTAGGGTCCGTTGGATGGACTTGGAATTTGACTATTTCGTCCGCTGGCTTAAAAGAGGTGGACTTGGATTTTTTGTCAAGTATCATGTCATCCCTATTCACCGTGGAGCGCAGGGCTGTGAGTTCCTCGGCCGCTAGGGCTTCAGATAGCGCCTCTAGGGCTAGTGTGGCTGTCTTATTTTCGGCGCGGAGCGCTACGTCCGGATCACTGGCGAGGGTGATGATTCCGTTGCGCCCGGGCATTTTGAGCTTCATGTACCCGTAATGGGGTATAGCTTGAAAAATTGTGAATGCCTCTCGTCCTAATAGAGCGTGATATCCGCTGCTGAACAGGGCCACATGGAACGTGATCTCCTCGGACCTGTAGTTGTCCGGCGATCCGAATACTACATCCAGTGTTATTTTTCCTGTGCAGCATGCTTCCCGAGTAGGGATTATTCCTCTGAAGGTTGTGTTGCTTCGCTCAATGCGGCTCCAGTCTACTTCCAATTTTCGAAGGGTTTCCTCGTAGATGAGGTTTAATCCGCTACCGCCGTCCATGAGTACCTTAAGTAAGGGGAAAGCCGTCCACTATTGGACTGAGGACCAATGCGGCTGGTGCTCGGGCTGTTCGGAATTTAGGTTCATCACTGATGTTAAAGGTAATAGCCGTGTCGCTCCATGGATTTATTGTTGCTACTTGGTAGACTTCGGCGAGGCTGCGGACTGTTCGTTTCCGCATATTATTTGATGCGAAAGTCTCGAAGACTGTTAATACCGTGCTGGTACTGCTGGGCTGGTTCTCTGGGGCTAGAAGCTCTTCGCCACTTTTGGCCACCTGCCGTAGTATCCAACATGCTGAAGGCTATGTGTTGGAGTGGCGCCCTCTGTACTATGGATTTTGCAGGGTCCGCTGAGCCATCCCTCTAGTATGGTTCCGTGCCCTTTAGGTTTTTTTTTGCTTTCTGGTTTTTAACCCAGGTGCCTGAATGTGGTGCACCCTTTTATTTCGGACTAGGGTTGTGTTCGGAGCCGGATTGTCCCAAAAGTTGGTTTCGGTTTTCCAGGCACTCTCCATCGCACAATACTTTCGTACTATGGATGCCAAGTCGGTGAAGCGTGTAATTTCACGACGACTTATGGCGTTCATGATTCCCTTGTCTGTGCAATTATTGCAGAAGATTGAGATTGCGCTTTCCTCGCGGCAGTCCTTTATCCTGTCCATAACCAGGAGGAATCTGGCCCAGTAATGGTGTACTATTTCAGCGGGCTCTTGCCGGATTCGGTATAGGTCGCTTGTGTTTGGGTGGGCGGGTGGAATTAAATTCGGAACCCCGTCCAATCTAAGGCTCAAGGGCCGAAAAGTTTCCGAACTTGGAAGCTTGGGTTATTGGATGTTGTTCAACGAATCTGGCCCGCTGCCTGACTTTAGGTTCAGTGCTTGGTTGACGTCCGTCCCTCCGCAGGAATCCGGCATGGAGGGGTCGGGAATTCGAACATAGCTTGTCCTTAATGTAGAAGAAGAGTCGCCGTGTTGTTCCTCCACCACAGCAACATGGTGGGAAGCCTGGGGAGAGTTGATCTCTCTCAGATCGGTTTTAAGCCCAATCTGATCGTAGTCTGTAGCGACTCCCAGGGCGGCGATGTGATCCAAGAGCTCGTTTAAGGAGGAGAGCTCCATAGGATTTAGCTGCTCTGCGAGTTCCGAGTTGACGTGAAGATCGCTTTTAATGACCCGAGAGGTCATCGTCGGCGCGGTGGCCAAACAGGCGGTCATAAGAAAACCGCCTAGCCGGATAGTTTGGCCGATGGCCAAAGCTCTTTTGGCAACGGTGCCGTCTTTAAAGACGGGACGAGGCATCCTTCCTGATTGCGAAGACACAGAGGAACTCTCAATGAAAGCACCAATGTCGGTGTCAAAATCGGCGGATCTCGGGTAGGGGGTCCCGAACTGTGCGTCTAGGCGGATGGTAATAGGAGACAAGGGACACGATGTTTTTACCCAGGTTCGGGCCCTCTCGGTGGAGGTAAAACCCTACTCCTGCTTGATTAATATTGATTATATGGGTAGTACAAGAGTAGATCTACCACGAGATCAAGGAGGCTAAACCCTAGAAGCTAGCCTATGGTATGATTGTTGTTCGTCCTACGGACTAAAACCCTCCGGTTTATATAGACACCGGAGAGGGCTAGGGTTACACAGAGTCGGTTACAATGGTAGGAGATCTACATATCCGTATTGCCAAGCTTGCCTTCCACGCCAAGGAAAGTCCCATCCGGACACGGGACGAAGTCTTCAATCTTGCATATTCATAGTCTTGGAGTCCGGCCAATGATGATAGTTCGGCTATCCGGACACCCCCTAGTCCAGGACTCCCTCAGGCGCGCCCACCCCCTAGGGCACGCCCTCTGTCTTGCCGCTGCCTCGTGGACCCTCTGACGTGAAACCGACGCCAAAAATTCCTATAAATCTAGAAACCCCAGAAATAAACCTAGATCGGGAGTTCCGCTGCCGCAAGCCTCTAAGTTCACGAAAAACCAATCTAAGCCCGCTCCGGCACCCTATCGGAGGGGGGAATCATTGCCGGAGGCCATCTTCATCATCCTGGCAGCCACCATGATGAGGAGGGAATAGTTCACCCTCGGGGCTGAGGGTATGTACCAGTAGCTATGTGTTTGAAGTCTCTCCCTCGTGTTCGTGATTTGGCACGATCTTGATGTGTACCGCGAGCTTTGTTATTATAGTTGGATCATATGGTGTTTATCCCCCTCTACCTTCTTGTGATGAATTGAGTCTTGCTCTTTGAGGTTTTGTTATGTTGGATTGAGTATTGGATTTGAGAACACTTGATGTATGTCTTACGATGGGATATCTGTGGTGAAAATGGGATGCTCAATTGATTCACTTGATGTATGTTTTGGCACTCAACTCACGGATTCTCTAGGTGACATTGGGGTAATCTATGCATAGGGGTTGATGCATGTTTTCGTCCTACGTTCTCCGATAAGAACTTTGGAGTTATTCTTTGTTGCATGTTGAGGGATTGTTATATGATCCAATTATGTTATCATTGTTGAGAGAACTTGCACTAGTGAAAATATGAACCCTAGGCCTTGTTTCCAAGCATTGCAATACCGTTTTTGCTCACTTTTATTACTTGTTACCTCACTATTTTTATTTATTCAGATTATAAAAATATATTTTTACGATCCATATTATACTTGTATCACCATCTCTTCGCCGAACTAGTGCACCTATACAATTTACCATTGTATTGGGTGTGTTGGGGACACAAGATACTCTTTGTTATTCGGTTGCAGGGTTGTGTGAGAGAGACCACCTTCATCCTACGCCTCCCACGGACTGATAAACCTTAGGTCATCCACTTGAGGGAAATCTGCTACCGTCCTACAAAACTCTGCGCTTGGAGGCCCAACACGAGTCTACAAGAAGAAGGTTGCATAGTAGACATCAATTACTGGTAGACGTAGTATAGGATAGCCACTGTGTCAAAGTTGGGTTGCTGCAGTTAAACTCCGCACCCCCCTTGTTGATACTGAAGCATGTGTAGTTAGTTCTGATGTAAGTCTTGCTGAGTACATTGGTACTCATGTTTTTTAATTTATGTTTTGTAGCGGAGACTCCAGTCTCACTAGTGGTTTCTAAGATGAGATCTACATTGACTGATTAGCTTGGGAATCCCAGATACAAGTCTGGTTCCTATGGAGGGTCTTGTAGATAGACATGCTTTCTAGCCTTCTTTCATTTCAGTTGTCTGTACTTCGACAAGATAAGCTTCGCATATGCTTGTTGCTTGTATGATGTTGTACGTTGGGTCATGTGACTCCTGTTTGTAATATCATGCTATGTATGGCTCCTCGGAGCCTCTTAAAGAAATACTTTGAGTCATAGAGTTATATTGCGATGTCATGTTGTATCTACACATACCGAGCATATTGTGTGTATGTTATTGAAATGCTTTGGTATGTGTGGGATCCGAAACCTAGTAACTTATTCTTGGTAGCCTTCATTATGGGGAAATACCTCCTGGTGCTTCCATCCGGAACACATGAATTGACCGGCTTGTGTCCTTCTTTGCTCATATGTCAGTCCCTACGGGGAAATGTCACGTGGTGTTTACTAGAGTACTTTCTAGCCTCGCTATGACTCGGTTACACTTGCTGCTAACTGAAACATGCATTGCTATGTCATGTATGCCTGTCCCTGTAAGTTTGTGCCACCTTGGTTTACGACTAGTCATGTCGACCCGGGTTATCTGTCATCTGGATGCCAGCGACACAATCATATACATGAGCCAAAGTGCGCAAACGGTCCCGACCAAGGTAAGGCTACAACCGTGGGGATACCATGTGTGAGGCCACAAAGTGATATGATGTGTTACTTGCTAGACCGGTGTGAGTTAGGATCAGGGTCCCGACACATCCATAGGGTGACTTGTGACACCTCTGATGCAAACGTACACTAATCATACATGCAAATGTGTACGATCAAGATCAGGGACTCATGGGAAGATACCACAACACAACTCTAGACATAATTAAAGTCAAACAAGCTTGATATTACAAGTTAGGGCCTCGACGACTCGAATACATAAGCTCAAATACAAACAATTCAGCGGGAGCAATAATATCTGTGTTCAGACATAAGTTAAACAAGTTTTCCTTAAGAAGGCTAGCACAAAAGTAACAATGACCGAAAAGGCAAGGCCTCCTGCCTGGGAGCCTCCTAACTACTCCTGGTCGTTGGCGGTCTCCACGTAGTAGTAGGCACCCTCGGGGTAGTAGTAGTCATTGGCGGTGGCATCTGGCTCCTGGGATCCGTCATCTGATCGCAACAATCGGGTATAGGGGAAACGAGGTAGCAAAGCAACCGTGAGTACTCATCCAAAGTACTCGCAAGAGTTACATCATATCTATGTAAAGATGCATTAGTATCAAACGAATGGGGTTGTATCTTTGGCAAAGTCAAAGTAACCCTGTGTCGCCCGCAAAAAAAAAGTAACCGTGTGCCCATAACACCAAAGGGGTATTCAGAGAATCACCCTCGATGGGTTCCACTTGATTTAATCGTCAAGGTGAACTTAGAGGAATCACCTTTGATGGTTCACTCTTGATGTGTTGCATGATAGAGTCGTTATCAGAAGTGGTGAAGGAGGAATCACCCTCCATAGACCACCACTGATTAACTACACTACAGAGATCTCATCAAAAGTGCTATACGAGGTATCACCCTCGACACTCGATAGTAGCTCTGCAGAGTCGTATAACTAAGGGGGTGTGATGTGATGTGTCGGCCTCTGGACGTCGATCACATTGATCGAGTCATTGAACATAAAGCAGGGGCAACTGGGACAAGGTGAGGGGCCACTGGTGGATCACTAACCAACCTATACTAACAATTTAGGATAAGCATTTAAGGTAACAATTGCAAGTTAATTACGAAATCAAGCTATGCATCAGAATAGGAGCAATTAATTACAGTACCAAAATCTAATGCAAGCATAAGAGGGAAGGAACTCAGCGATATAGGAATGATCAAGGGGGTTTTGCTTGCTTAGAAGCTCTGCTGAAAAGGTCTGGTCCTCATGGGTGTAGTCGGCGTCAGGAGCAGTGTCAGTCTCGGCGTCTACCGGAGAGAAGAGGGGGAACAAACTATAAATAGAAAGCAGACAAGTGCATCATGATGCATGACATGATAGTATGCAGAGCTAGGGCGACCTAAAGCAATGTTAAGTGACACAGACGAAGAGGGAAAACAACCAGAGGGGTTTTCCCGGGGTTTGGCATTTTCGGGACAAATGAAGAGAGGGGGACAGTTCCATGTTCGTCATGCAAGAGGCATGTGATAGACGAACGGATTCATTGGATTTTTCTTAGAAATTTTCATATATAAAATATTTTCATCTAACTTATAGATTATTTTATATTAATTTTCAAACTTTAAAATTTTCAGAAATTAATTTAATTACCTAATTCGATAGAAAAGGAATATGACGTCATCATGGTGTCATCATTGCATCAACTGTCAATAGACCAGTTGACTAGTCAACTGGGCCCATAGGGGACCCACTGGCAGTGACTGGGCGCTGCCCAGTCAGCCGTTGACTGGGTCAACTAGGCCCGTGGGACTGCGTGTCAGTGACACATAACTTTAACAAGGGGTTTTATTACATTTTGATTAAGTTAGTAATCTGGTGCCCACATGTCAGTGGGGTTAGGGGTTAGTTTAGGGCCTAACTAAAACTAGTTAGGCGTCGGGCCCCACTAGAAGTGGCACATTGGTCGTTATGAAGCGACCGCGCCTGCGCGAGCACGCCGACGGGGCACAGAGGATGGCGGCGGTCCACCGGAGTTGTACTCCTGCGACCAAAAGGGAAGCGACGCCTACCTAGCGGTCGAGCGTGACGCGACACACCCATCTAGGCTAGCAGCGCTAGCAGGGGATGGCTGAAGCGGCGGCCGCGATGGTGGCCGAGCGACTGCAGCAACAGGGCAGGCGAGAGGAGGGAGCAGGGGCGCGCGAGCACGGACAATAGCGAGGTGGCAACAACGGCAGTAAAGAGCAGTAGCAACAAGCAGCAACGGTTGCGCTACCACGGGCGCGGGCGGTTGCAGAGAAGCGACAACGCGGGCGAGCAATGGCCGATGCGGTCAGTGAGGTCCGCCCATGGCGGCGCTCGGGTGAGGAAGAAACCGAGGGAGAGAGGAAGTGGGGCGAGTGGGTGAGTGGAGCAGGCGGAGGCGAGAGGACCAAGGCGTCGCGGGGGGAGGCGCCCTTATCCCCACCCGAGGCATCACCGGCGAGGTGGTACGACGGGTCGCTCCCCTATAGCGGCGTGGTGGTGAACAGAAGAAGATGACTGGGGGGAGAAAGTGATGGGCCGGCTCGGGTGGGCCGTGGCCCAAGGGGCAGGGGCTCTTTCTTTTTCCCTTAAATTTTGCATTTTCTTTTTTTCTTTCTTTTTATTACATTCTGTTTTCCAATTCTTTTCATATGATTTGTGTTTTATAAAATACAACACTTGCACCTAAAATTGTACTATAAGTTAGGTCACTGTCACATTTAGTTTGGTATGCTACTTCTTGAGCTTGCGTTGGTTTTTCCCTTGAAGAGGAAAGGGTGATGCAGGAAAGTAGAGAAAGTATTTTCCTCAGTTAAGAACCAAGGTAATAATCCAGTAGGAGATACAAGCAAGTCTCCAATCTATGCACCTGCACAAACAATCAAACACATGCACCCAACGCGATAAAGGGGTTGCCAATCCCTTCACGGTCACTTGCAAAGGTGAGATCTGATAGAGATAGATACAATAAATTTCTAAAACGTAAAATAAAATAAAAGTAAATAAAACTCAGCGAGGTATTTTTGGGTTCTTTGGTTTATAGATCTGAAAATATATGATAGAAAATAGACCCAGGGGCCATAGGGTTCACTAGAGGCTTCTCTCTTGAAAGAAAATAATACGTTGGGTGAACAAATTACTGTCGAGAAATTGATAGAAAAGCGCAAAGTTATGATGATATCCAAGGCAATGATTATGAATAAAGGCATCACGCCCGTGTCAAGTAGACCAACTCCTGCCTGCATCTACTCCACACATCGACCGACTCCTGCCTGCATTTAGAGTATTAGGTTCAAGAGAACAGAGTAACGCTTTAAGTAAGATGACATGATGTAGAGGGATAAACTCGAGCAATATGATGAAAACCCCATCTTTTTACCCTTGATGGCAACAATACAATACGTGCCTCGCTACCCCTATTATATCACTGGATGAGGACACCGCAAGATTGAACCCAAAACTAAGCACCTCTCCCATTGCAAGAAATACCAATCTAGTTGGCCAACCCAAACTGATAATTCAAAGAGAAATACAAAGATATCAAATCATGCATATAAGAATTCAGAGAAGATTCAAATAATATTCATAGATAAACTGATCATAAAGCCACAATTCATTGGATCTCGACAAACACACTGCAAAAGAATATTACATCAGATAGAACTCCAAGAACATTGAGGAGAACATTGTATTGAAGATCATAGAGAGAGAAGAAGCCATCTAGCTACTAGCTATGGACCCGTAGGTCTGTGGTAAACTACTCACGCTTCATCGGAAGGGCAATAGAGTTGATGTAGAAGCCCTCCGTGATCAAATCCCCTTATGGTATAGTACCGGAAAAGGCCTCCAGATGGGATCTCACAAGGTCAGATACCTGCGACGGTGGAAAAGTATTTTAGTGGACGCTTCTAGGGTTTTGGGAATATTTACGAATTTATAGGCCAAGGTAGGAGGTCAGGGGGTCTTCGAGAGGCCCACAAGCCTTGGGGGTGCGTGCCCCCTAGGGCGCGCCCCTGTGGCTTGTCGCCTCTTCGGGGATCTTCTGACATGGACTCCAAGTCCTCTAGATGTCTTCTGGTCCAAGAAAAATCATCGTAAAGTTTTATTCCGTTTGGACTCCGTTTGATATTCCTTTTCTGTAAAACTCAAAAACAAGGAAAAAAACAGAAACTGGCACTGGGCTCTAGGTTAATAGGTTAGTACCAAAAATAATATCAAATAGCATATTAATGCATATAAAACATCCAAAACAGATAATATAATAGCATGGAACAATAAAAAATTATAGATACGTTCGAGACGTATCATGGTACCAAAATAAAATAGTCTAATTTTTTTATAAATTAAAAAGCATTCAAATAATTGACATAGCCATTGTTTTAATTACTTTAGGGCATTAAAACACTTTATAAAAATGTTGGTTCACCTCCCTAATTAGTTATGGATTGTTTGCCACATGATGAACATTTTAGTTTTCATGTTTGTGAATTTCTTTATTTCACTTAATATTTGAGTTTGAATTCAAATGGAATTTTGGATGGGATAGAAGCAAAGATGATTATGCACTATTTAGAAAAATGATTATCTTAATCTCAGAGGTTACTGCAGCTCAGTAATACATGGGTGTTACAACTCTCCTCCTCTAAAAGAAATTCTCGTCCCAAGAATTAAGAGGTAGAAGGGAAAAGATCAGGATATTCAGCACGAAGGTTATGCTCACATTCCCAAGGGGCTTCATCTTCGGTATGATTTGACCATTGCACTTTGAGGAACTTGGTAACCTTCTGGCGGGTTCGACGTTCAACTTCTTCAAGAATGTGAATTGGATCCTCTTTATATGTGAGATCATCTTGCAACCTCTTGGAAACTATCCCAGAACTTCAAGGTGAATAAACTGCCATGGTCTGAACTGACCTCCTTTGGAATACAGTGGAGAGTTACAAGTCTAGAGATATACAAGTTTGCTAATTGACTAGCAAAGATTATCTCCTTGACTGGCAGAAAGTGTGCGACTTTCGAGAATTGGTCGATGACTACAAAGATAGCCTCGTTGCCCTTTTGCAACTTGGGAAGGCCAGTGATGAAGTCCATCTGAATATTATCTCATTTCCATTTCGGAATAGGGAGTGGTTGCAAAATATGTTCTGCTTTGACGCGATGACAAATGTCACATTCTTTGATATACCGAGCAAAATCTTTCTTCATCTTGGACTACCAGTACTTGTGAAGAATGTCTAGGTACATCTTGGTACTTCCTGGATGAATAGAGAGATGGGTGTCATGTGCTTCTTTCATCACCTTATTTTTCATAAGCTCGAATTGGGGTACCATGATGTGATTCCTAAAGTACAAGGTTCCATCTTCAGCAAGCGAGAAATCTTCGGATTTTTCTAAGGCAAGATCCTTTTTTCATCAGATTAACGTGAGCATGTTTGGCTTGTGAGGACTTAATAGCTTTAAGAAGAGTTGGTTCCAAGACAAGGTTGTTTAGAGAACACTGTGGAACTAGTCAAAGGTTCAGCTTGCATAGCTCTTCATGAAGGTGGGATTGAGCTTTGTAAACCATGTGATTGTTGCAATAAGACTTGCGGCTCAGGGCATCGGCCATGACATTAGCCTTGCTAGGGGTATGGAATATACCACAGTTGTAGCCAGTAATAGCTTCCATCCATCACTGCTGACGGAGGTTCAAATCTGGCCGAGTAAACAAGTACTTCAGACTCTGATGATCGGTGAAGATCTCACAACGATTACGGAGAAGTTAATGTCGCCACTGCTTTAGTGCGTAGATAACTGCAGGCAGCTCAAGGTCATGAACTGGGTAGTTCTCTTCGTGATGGCGCACTTGGCGAGAGGCATAAGCAATCACCCTGCACTCTTGCATTTGGACACAGCCTAATCCTTGACGAGATGCGTCACAATATATGATGAAATTCTTCTAGGAATTTGGAGGAGCAAGCACTAGGTCAGAATTCAGCTTTTCCTTGAGTGCCTGGAAACTTTCCTGACACTTTTCAGTCCAATCAAACTTAACGCCTTTGTGAACTAGATTTGTCAGTGGCTTGATGATCTTGGAGAAGTTCTCGACAAAACGGCAGCAATAGTTGGCGAGTCTGAGAAAACTTTTGACTTGTTTGACATTCTTCGGGGGAGTCTAGTCAAGAATGGCCTAAACTCGTTCGGGGTTGACGGCTTGGAGATCACATGCCCAAGTGTAACACCCCGGATGTAACTTTCCATATTTGTAACTCCAACTCTTGCCATTTCTGGCTATGTGATATATTATTTTCTCCATGGTTGAGTTTTTGTCTTTCGTTCTGCATTTTGTTCATGTCATGCATTTCATCTCATGTCATTATGTGCATCTCATTTGTATTCGAGTTCGTCTCATGCATCCGGTCAGTTCCCCCGTTGTCCGTTTCGCAATCCGACACTCTCACATGCACCCGATGCACCCCTCTTATCTTGTTTCATGAGCGGGAGTAAAACATTCTTGGAATGGGTCGAGATTTGTCGAGTGGCCTTGGTACATCACCGGTAGACCGCTTGTCAAATTTCGTTCCATTTGGAGGCTGTTTGATGCCCCAACAGTTAACCGGGTAATCGCAAAAGCCCCTCTCTCTTTGCAGACCAACACCCCTCCAAATCAGCCCACTAACCCATCTAATCCCTCTCCATGCTCTCTGTCATTGGATCACGATCGTGTGGGCGAAAACCGCACCTCATTTGAACTCTCCTCGCTCCCCTACCTATAAATAGGTGTCTTCCCCTCCAAATCTGGGTCCAAACACTAAAAATCCTCCCCCGCCGCCACCGGACATTTCCGACCACCGCCACACGCTCCGTGCCGCCGCCCCGGACCAGTGAGAAGCCGCCACGTGGCTCCCCACCCTGCCAGCCGCCGCGGCCCACCGAAGCCCGCGACGGGCCCCTGAGCCCATCGCCTCCGCGCCGCCCACTCCCGCTCGCCCTGGCGCCCGAGCGCCGCTGCCTGCCTCGCCTCGCCGCGCCGGACCCACAGCTCGCCGCCGCCGTTCATCGTCACGCCTCCGTTCGTCATCACGCCGCCGACCGCCGTCGCGTGCCGCGTCCCTCTGCGTCGATGCCGCCCCGCTAGCGACCTCGCTGACGACCACCGCACCCTGATCCGGCGCTCCCCTCGCCGGCGACCACCTCCGTCGCCTTCCCCAACTCTGGCGCCTCCTCCATGCAACTCCGGTGAGTCCTCTGGCCGTCCTCGGTTCCCGTGCCTGAAACCCTAGATCCAAAAGGTTGACCTCGTTTTTCTCCGTCCCGAAATTCTTACTTGGTGATGCCCTGTTCAACATGCCATATCTCTATGCTCGTAGCTCCGATTCATGCATATGATATATCGAAATGTTCGTCTCATGATGCTATACATGCTAGTGTCATTTGCATGCATGTTACTGTCCATATTGATCCTTGTATCCTCGTTGCAAAGTGCTATATGATGTAACCTGCTGAAATTGGTATAACTTGTTAATTTGTCATTTTTGTTACATTTTGTGTGTGCATCCTATGAGCATGATGTCTACATGTTTTAGGAGCATTTTATGCCATATTTACAATGGTGCCATCCATGTATTTTTATGTGCCTCGTGGAGAGTGCATCAAGCTCATGAAGTGAGCTACTTGCTGTTACTGTTTTGCTATGCTGATTCTGTCATATCATGTTGCTATGTTTGCTTGATGCTACCAATTAATCCATGCATAATATGGAGATGATTAGTTGACATGTTTTGATGCCCATGTTATGCTCTATCATGCCTTGCCATTTGATGCCTTGTATTCCTTGTAACATATGTTTCTATTGCCATGAACATGCTTATATAATGTTCCAGATATTTGTTAACTTCATGATGCCAAGTTGTGAGCTTAATATTAGTTGATCCATGCCTCTTTTGGAGATGCTCCAATTTCATGAATTAAAGTATGCTATGAGTGCTTTGTCCAGAAGCCAAGTTTGATAATTTTGGATATCATATGATCTCTGCTTCATGCTTGCAGACATGCTATGATAATGTTGCTGTTTTACACTTACTGAAACTGTTTCAACATTCAATCTTGTCTTGTTGGTTCCCACTAATCCATGAGCCATATGCATATGACGCTTTGATGTTATTTGCTCTTTGTCATGTGTAATTTAATTCCATTTGCTTTGTTGCTATGTTAGAGTGCTGTAGCATAGTTTCATGATGCATCTTAAGTGCTATGATGCTGTAAAGAGCAGTTTTGCATCATTCTTGTTTTGCTTGTCATTTGCAAACCGTGCATCCGTTTCCAATGATCCTTATATCGATTCCGACCGAAATCACTCACACTTCCCAGAGGAATACTTGGTTTGCCAAGTTGATTCCTTGATCATCTTTTCCCTTCCGTAGTACCCATATGCATTGCACGTCATATCTTGCATTCCATGACATGTCTTGCATCATGTTGCTTGCGCATTGCACCGTGATTGATTGTTGTTCCATTTCTTGTGTTCTTGCTTTGGGTAGAGCCAGGAGACGAGTTCGTCAATGAGGAACCTGTTGAGTATGCTAACGAGGAGCAAGCTTTCGACAACTCTGAGAACTTTGCAGGCAAGATGACCATTACCCTCGATATCACTTCTATCTTTGCTTGCTAGTTGTTCGTTCTATCGCTATGTCACGCTACCTACCACTTGTTAGATCATGCCTCCCATATTTCCATGTCAAGCCTCTAACCCACCTTCCTAGAAAGCCGTTGTTTGGCTAAGTTATCGCTTTTGCTCAGCCCCTCTTATAGCATTGTTAGTTGCAGGTGAAGTTGAAGATTGCTCCATGTTGGACATGATTATGTTGGGATATCACAATATCTCTTATTTTAATTAATGCACCTATATACATGGTAAAGGGTGGAAGGCTCGGCCTTATGCCTGGTGTTTTGTTCCACTCTTGCCACCTTAGTTTCCGTCATACCGGTGTTATGTTCCTTGATTTTGCGTTCCTTGCGCGGTTGGGGTTATGGGCCCAACATTGGTTTTACATTTGCCTAACAACCTATAACTTTCCCTTTGGTTTTCACGAGCTCGAGGGTCATCTTTATTTACCCCCCCCCCCCGGGGCCAGTGCTCCTCTGAGTGTTGGTCCGAACCGGGCAGCCTGTGGGGCCACCTCGGGGAAACTTGAGGGTCGGTTTTACTTGTACCTTGACCTATCCGGTGTGCCATGAGAATGAGATATGTGCAGCTCCTATCGGGATTCGTCGGCACATTCGGGCGGTCTTGCTGGTCTTGTTTCACCATTGTCGAAATGTCTTGTAACCAGGATTCCGAGGCTGATCTGGTCTTTCCGGGAGAAGGAATATCCTTCGTTGATCGTGAGAGCTTGTGATGGGCTAAGTTGGGACACCCCTACAGGGTATAAACTTTCGAGAGCCGTGCCCACGGTTATGTGGAAGATGGGAGTTTGTTTAATATCCGGTTGTAGAGAACTTGACACTTGACTTATTAAAATGCCTCAACCACGTGTGTAGCCGTGATGGTCTCTTTTTGGCGGTGTCCGGGAAGTGAACACGGTTTGGGTTATGTTTGAACGTAAGTAGTCTTCAGGATCACTTCTTTATCACTTCTAGATGATGACCATTGCATAGTTTCTCTTCTTACTCTTGTACTCCCCTTTAGCCACCATATTTTTCTTACCAATTGCTGCAACTCCACCTCATTACCTTGTCCTACCCTTGAGCTTAAATAGTCTTGATCTCGCGAGTTTTGAGATTGCTGAGTCCTCGTGACTCACAAGATACTACAAACAATTGCAGGTCCCGATGATACCAGTGCAGGTGATGCAACAAAGCTTAGATGGGAGTTCGACAAGGATCTTGGTTGTTACTATGTTTCTTTTTTGGATGATTAGTAGTGGTGCCCAGTTGGGACGATCGGGGATCTAGCTTTTGGGGTTGTCTTATTTATTTTGGATTTGTCCGTAGTCAGACCTATGTGTGTACTCTGAATGATGTATGATTTATTTAAGAAATTGTGTGAAGTGGCAATTGTAAGCCAACTCTTTATACCAGTCTTGTTCATTACATGGGATTGTGTGAAGATGACCCTTCTTGCGAAACAACCACCATGCGGTTATGCCTCTAAGTCGTGCCTCGACACGTGGGAGATATAGCCGCATCGTGGGCGTTACAAGTTGGTATCAGAGCCATCCCTGACTTAGGAGCCCCCTGCTTGATCGAATCACTGACGTTGTTGAGCCTAGAACAAAAATGTGTTGAGTCTTAGGATTATATATATATATATATATCAGAGAGTAGGATTCTTTTTACTCCTCATTCCCTTCATCGCTCTGGTGAGGCCTCCTGACGTAGATGTTTTGACTTTCCTCCCCTTCAAATTTCACGATTTTTTTTGTTAGGATCACATGGGTATCTTGGGATCGTTCCGATATTCTTGTGATGAGAACATTGCTCTTGGTGCCTCTTAGGGGTTGTGGTAGTGTCCCGGGGAGTTGAGCTCTGAGGTGTTGTCGTCACAACTTTATCATTGCAGTTCTGGAATATCTGAGTTTTGCCAACATCGAAAATCTCTTTTATGCAGCTAGTGGTAAGATAACCTTGATGCCATCCAGTACTGGGGCAGGAGTTCGGGAGTATTGCCATAGCTCGTATAACAGATGCTTTTCGAAGGTTGAGGTACACGATTTCCGAAGGTTTCTTGGTTATGTGTTGACGGATGGATACAGCTTGGATGTAGGTAATGCTAGTTTGGGTTGAGATATATATTGCTTCCCCTGTATCCCCAACACTAGATTGCATAACCAGAAAGTTTCGGGAGTTTTATAGGTGGGAATTCAAGTAGCTCTTAGTATTTTCTTCCTGCATATATTTGGTTTGTGATTTGGTAATCCTTACCATTTATTTGTTCCAGCCGTACCTTGTTGTTTTATTCATCAGCCTTTATCTAAGTGGCTTCTCACCTTAATGGACGGGTGATGTTAACTTTGGAATTCATTCGTTCAATCCTTGTTCGAATGTTTATTGTGAAGACTATATGTTGCAATTTATATCCGTTGATTCAGCTTGTCTATCTGTCTATCATGGTTCTAATGGATGTCACCTCTTCAGGATGGCTCCTCCAACGCATCTGAATCCGAACCGCAATGATGGGGATCAGTCAAACCCTCCACCTCCGCCTCCTGAGGCATGGCAAGCTGTCATGGCAGCCACCGACGCCAGCACCCAGATGCTTTTGCAAATCTTGCAAGAGCGCAACCAAGGCCAAGGCAACCAAGGGAATCAAAGCCAAGGGCATTTCAACAATTATCCTCAGTTTGCTACCCTCAACCAGTTCCTTGCAAATCATCCAAAGTCTTTCAGCAGCTGTGTCGAGGCCACACACGCCGACGATTGGCTTGTGGACATCAACAAGCATTTTGAATGGAGCAATGTCAGGCCTGAGGACTACGTCACGTTTGCTTCATTTCAGCTCAAGGACCAAGCAGCTGATTGGTATCGGCAATACAAAGATTCTAGAGGAGGTCGAGTGATTACCTGGGCTGACTTCTGTCAGGACTTTCGAGCTCATCACATTCCAACAAGTGTTGTCGAGAGCAAGCATGAGGAATTCCGCAATCTCAAGCAAGGAAGCATGTCCGTGTATCAATACAACATCCAGTTTTAGAAGCTTGCTCGCTTCGCAAGGCAAGACGTTCCTGATGAAAAGAGCATGATTTATCACTTCAGGGGAGGCCTCAGAGAGGAGCTGCAGTTAGCTCCCGTTCTTGTTGAGCCTACACAGTTCGATCGGTTCTACAACATGGCCCTCAAGCAAGAAGGTGCTCAGCTCAAGTGTGAGGCTTCTAAGAATAGAATCAGGTATGCAGTTCAGTCTTCTTCTTCCTCACAAGTGGCAGCTAAGCACCAGAAATTCTGGCTTCCTCCTCCTCCGTTTCGTCAACCCTACCAGCAGAAGAACTCAGGTGGTCGTGGATCTTCCCACCCACCCAACCCAGGCTATCAGAACAAGTCTCAGACTCAAGCTCCAAGGTCAAGTGCTCCTTATCATCACCCGCTCTCAGAGGTGACTTGCAACAAGTGTCAGCAGAAAGGTCACTGTGCAAACAAGTGCTTCAACCAAAGGCGCCTTCCTCCTCCTCCTCCCGTGAGGTCTTCAAGCAATGCACTGGTCAAGCACAATCCAAAGCATGCAAAGGTGAACATGATGAATGCAGCTCAAGCAAAGGTTTCTTCTAATGTGATCATGGGTACACTTCTAGTTAACTCTATTCCTGCTAGAGTTTTATTTGATTCTGGTGCATCGCATTGTTTCATGTCAAGACCTTTTTTGCCAAGCATGAATTCACTTCTTCACATTTGGGTAAACCCATGGATATCGTTTCTCCGGGTAAACGGTTGAGCTCTAGTTTGGTGGTTCTAGATACCACAATAAAGATGGGCAACTATAAATTTCTGTCTTCTCCAATGATCCTTGGCGACTCTGATATTGATCTAATTCTCGGCATGGACTGGCTTTCTAAGCACAAGGCTCAACTTGATTGTGCTGCCAGGGAGATTCAATTGACACACTCTTTTGAGGATGTGATCATCTATGCTGCTCGTGATGAAACCATTTGGTTATTCTCTCTCAATGAGAAGGGTGAGTTAGACGCTATTTCTCATATTCTAGTCGTTTGTGAATACCAACATGTATTTCCAGAAGAGCTTCCTGGTATGCCTCCTCATCGGCCAACTGAGTTCTTATTGATCTTGAGCCTCGTACTGAACCCGTTTGCAAGTGTCCATACAAGCTTGGACCAAAGGAGCTCAAGGAATTGAAGAAACAACTTGATGAACAGGAACGTCTGGGTCTTATCAGACCAAGTTCCTCTCCTTGGGGTTGTGGTGCTCTTTTTGTCTAGAAGAAGGATGGCACAGACCGACTTTGCGTCGATCACCGTCCATTGAACAAAAAGACAATCAAGAACAAGTACCCATTTCCCAATATCAATGAGCTATTCGAGCAACTTAAAGGTGCAAAGGTGTTCTCCAAGCTTGACCTCCTCAGATTCGCATTCGTGAACAAGATATCCCCAAGACAGCATTCAGAACAAGCTTTGGTTCTTATGAATATACTGTCATGTCTTTCGGCCTTGTCAATGCTCCTCCAACATTCTCTCGCATGATGAACTTCATCTTCAACCCTTACACAAATGAATTCGTCATGGTGTATCTCGATGATATCTTGGTGTTCTCCAAGAATAAGAAGGACCATGCCAAACATTTGAGATTGGTGCTTGACAAGCTCAGAGAGTATCAATTCTATGCGAAGTTTTCCAAATGTGAATTTTGGCTAGATGAAGTTCTTTATCTTGGCCACATCATCTCCGCCAAGGGCATTGCTGTTAATCCGGAGAAGGTTTCTGTAATTGTGAACTGGGAACCTCCTCAGAATGTCAAGCAGCTCTGCAGTTTCCTTGGACTTGCAAGCTATTGCCGAATATTCATTGAGAATTTCTCTAAGATTGCAAAGCCTCTTTCCAACCTCCTCCAGAAGCATGTCAAGTATGTCTGGACTCCTGAGTGTGATGTTGCTTTCAACACCCTCAAAGAAAAGCTAGTCTCAGCTCCTGTCCTGACTCCTCCTGGTGAATCCAAGCCATTCGAAGTTTTCTATGATGCCTCATTGCAAGGTCTCGGTGCTGTGTTAATGCAAGAGAAGAAGGTTGTGGCTTATACCTCTCGTCAGTTGAAGCCCAACGGAAAGAACTAACCCACTCATGATCTTGAGTTGGCAGCAGTTGTTCATGCATTAATAACATGGAGACATCTCTTGTTGGGAAGAAAAGTGGACATTTTCACCGATCACAAGAGCCTCAAATATATCTTCACTCAACCCAACCTCAACCTCAGGCAGACTCCTTGGGTCGAAATGATTCAAGAGTACAATCCGAGTATTGAATATACTCCAGGCAAGGCAAATGTCATTGCAGATGCTTTGAGAAGAAAGGCTTACTTCAACAGCTTAATTCTCAAGCCATTCCAACTTGATCTTTGTGAAGCATTCCGCAAGCTCAACCTCCAAGTTGTTCTTCAAGGTTTTCTTTACAAGTCACTCCAACTTTGGAAGACCAAATTCGTGAGGCACAACTCCTTGACACCATGGTGAAGAGAGTGAAACACGGTATTGCCAAGGGCTTACCCAAATACAAGTGCTATTGCATTGATGACAAAGACACTTTATTCTTCAAGGACCGGGTTGTGGTTCCTAAAGGTGATCTAAGGAAGGTCATAATGAATGAAGTGCACAATTCTCTCCTTTCCATTCATCCAGGCAGTTCGAAGATGTACCATGACCTCAAGTAGTCGTATTGGTGGACTCGAATGAAGCGAGAAATTGCTCAATTCGTGAATGAATGTGATGTCTGCCGAAGGGTGAAAGCAGAACACCAACAACCAACTGGTCTCCTCCAACCTCTTGCTATTCCGGAATGGAAGTTTGATCATATCGAAATGGACTTTGTCACTGGATTCCCTAAGTCCAAGCGTGGGAATGATGCTATCTTCGTTGTCATCGACAAGCTTACAAAAGTGGCTCATTTCCTTCCAATCAAAGAATCTATCACGACAGCTCAGTTGGCAGAGCTGTACACCTCCAGAATTGTCTTGTTGCACATATTCTGCAATTGATCTCTTCAGGCCGCGGAAGCATTTTCACTTCTAAGTTCTGGGACTCCTTCCAGAAGGCCATGGGCACCAACATTCGCTTCATCACGGCTTTCCACCCCCAAACAAGTGGCCAAGTCGAGCGAGTCTATCAAATCCTCAAAGACATGCTCAGAGCTTGTGTCATCTCTTTCGGTATGAAGTGGGAAGATTGTCTTCAATATGCTGAGTTCTCCTACAACAACAGCTTCCAAGCAAGTTCGGGCAAGGCCCCATTCGAAATTCTTTATGGCAGAAAGTGTTGTACTCCTCTCAATTGGTCCGAAACTAGTGAACGCCAACTTCTTGGCAATGACTTGATCACAGAAGCTGAAGAAATGTGTGAAGTCATCCGTGAAATCTCAAAGCTGCGCAATCGCGCCAGAAGAGTTACTATGATAGCAAGCACCGTGACTTGGCTTTCGAGATCAGAGATCATGTCTACCTCCGCGTCTCTCCAAATAAAGGCACTCATCCCTTTGGTATCAAAGGGAAGCTTGCCCCTAGATACGTGGTTCCTTTCAAGATCATTGGCAAAAGAGGCGACCTCGCCTATCAACTTGAGCTTCCGTCCAATTTCGCAAATGTGCATGATGTGTTTCATGTGTCACAGCTCCGCAAGTGCTTCAAGACGTCTGAGCGCATGATCAACTTCGAAGAGGTTAATCTTCAAGGAGATTTGTCTTATCATGAGCATCCCATTGCTATTCTCGAAGAAACTAAGCGCAAGACTCGCAACAAGTCAATAAAATTCCTGAAAGTTAAGTGGTCGCACCATTCCGACCGAGAAGCCACCTGGGAGTGTGAGGATCACCTTCGTTCTGAATATCCGGAGTTCTTTCAGTCCTAGATCTCGGGACGAGATCCTCTTGTAGTGATGGAGTGTTGTAACACCCCGGATATAACTTTCCATATTTGTAACTCCAACTCTTGACATTTCCGGCTATGTGATATATTATTTTCTCCGTGGTTGGGTTTTGTCTTTCGTTTTGCATTTTGTTCATGTCATGCATTTCATCTCATGTCACCATGTGCATCTCATTTGTATTCGAGTTTGCCTCATGCATCCGGTCACTTTCCCTGTTGTCCGTTTCGCAATCCGACACTCTCACATGCACCTGATGCACCCTCTTATCTTGTTTCGTGAGCAGGAGAGAAATGTTCTCGGAATGGGCCGAGATTTGTCGAGTGGCCTTTGTAAATCACCGGTAGACCGCCTGTCAAATTTCGTTCCATTTGGAGGCCGTTTGATGCCCTAACGGTTAACCGGATAACCGCAAAAGCCCCTCTCTCTTTGCAGCCCAACACCCCACCAAATCAGCCCACTAACCCATCTAAATCCACTCCATGCTCTCCATCATTGGATCATGATCGTGTGGGCGAAAACAACACCTCATTTGGACTCTCCTAGCTCCGCCTACCTATAAATAGGTATCTTCCCCTCCAAATCCGAGTCCAAACCCTAAAAATCCTCCCCCGCCGCCACCGGACATGTCCGACCACCGCCGGATGCTCCGCGCCGCCGCCCCGGACCAGTGAGCAGCCGCCACGTGGCTCCCCGCCCCACCAGCCGCCATGGCCCGTTGAAGCCCGTGACGAGCCCCCAAGCCCATCGCCTCCGCGCCGCCCACTCCGCTCGCTCGCTCGCCCTCGTGCCCGAGCGCCGCCGCCTGGCTCACCTCGTCGTGCCGGACCCACAGCTCGCCGCCGCCGTTCGTCGTCATGCTGCCGACCGCCACCGCGCGTTGTGTTCCCTCCATGCTGATGTCGCCCCACTGTCGACCTCGCTAGCGACCACCGCACCCGGATCCGGCGCTCCCCTCGCCGGCGACCACCTCCGACGCCTTCCCCAACTCTGGCCGCCTCCTCCACACAACTTCGGCGAGTCCTCCAGCCGTCCTCGGTTCCCGTGCCTGAAACCCTAGATCCAAAAGGTTGACCTCGTATTTCTTTGTCGCGAAATTCCTACTTGGTGATGCCCTGTTTAACATGCCATATCTCCATGCTCGTAGCTCCGATTCATGCATATGATATATCGAAATGTTCGTCTCATGATGCTATACATGCTAGTGTCATTTGCATGCATGTTACTGTCCATATTGATGCTTGTATCCTCGTTGCAAAAGTGCTATATGATGTAACCTGCTAAAATTGGTATAACTTGCTGATTTGTTATTTTTGTTGCATTTTGTGTGTGCATCCTATGAGCATGATGTCTACATGTTCTAGGAGCATTTTCATGCCATATTTACAGTGGTGCCATCCATGTATTTTTATGTGACTCGTGGAGAGTGCATCAAGCTCGTGAAGTGAGCTACTTGTTGTTACTGTTTTGCTAGACTGATTCTGTCATATCATGTTGCTATGTTTTCTTGATGCTACCAATTTATCCATGCATAACATGGAGATCCATAGCTGGCATGTTTTGATGTCCATGTTATGATCTATCATTCCTTGCCATTTGATGCCTTATATATATCCTATAGAATATGTTTTTATTGCCATGAACATGCTTATATAATGTTCCAGATTTCCGTTAACTTCATGATGCCAAGTTGTGAGCTTAATATTAGTTGATCCATGCCTTTTTTGGAGATGCTCCAATTACATGAATTGAATCATGGTATGAGTGATTTCTCAATATGGCAAGTTTGATAATTTTGGATATCATATGACCTCAGTTTCATGCTTACAAACATGCTACGATAATGTTGCTGTTTTACACTTGCTGAAACTGTTTTAACATTCAATCTTGTCTTGTTGGTTCCCACTAATCCATGAGCCATATGCATATGATGCTTTGATGTTATTTGATCTCTATCACATTTACTTTAATTACATGTGCTTTGTTGCTATGTTGGAGTGCTGTAGCATAGTTTCATGATGCATCTTAAGTGCTATGATGCTGTAAAGTGCAGTTTTGCATCATTCTTGTTTTGCTTGTCATTTGCAAACCGTGCATCCGTTTCTGGTGCTCCTTATATCGATTTCGACCGAAATCACTCGCTCTTCCCAGCAGAATACTTGGTTTGCCAAGTTGATGCCTTGATCATCTTTTCCCTTCTGGAGTACCCATATGCATTGCACGTCATATCTTGCATTCCATGCCATGTCTTGCATCATGTTGCTTGCGCATTGCACCGTGATTGATTGTTGTTCCATTGCTCGTGTTCTTGCTTTGGGTAGATCCGGGAGACGAGTTCGTGAACGAGGAACCTATTGAGTACGCTAACGAGGAGCAAGCTTTCGACAACTCTGAGAACTTTGTAGGATAGATGACCATTACCCTCGACATCACTTCTATCTTTGCTTGCTAGTTGTTCTTTCTATCGCTATGTCGCGCTACCTACCACTTGCTATATCAAGCCTCCCATATTGCCATGTCAAGCCTCTAACGCACTTTCCTAGCAAATCGTTGTTTGGCTAAGTTACCGCTTTTGCTCAGCCCCTCTTATAGCGTTGTTAGTTGCATGTTAAGTTGAAGATTGCTCCATGTTGGACATGATTATGTTGGGATATCACAATATCTCTTATTTTAATTAATGCACCTATATACCTGGTAAAGGGTGGAAGGCTCGGCCTTATTCCTGGTGTTTTGTTCCACTCTTGCCGCCTTAGTTTCCGTCATACCGGTGTTATGTTCCTTGATTTTGCGTTCCTTGCGCGGTTGGGGTTATGGGACGCCCTTGACAGTTCGCTTTGAATAAAACTCCTCCAGCAAGGCCCAACCTTGGTTTTACATTTTCCTAACAACCTATAACTTTCCCTTGGGTTTTCGCGAGCCCGAGGGTCATGTATATTTAACCCCCCCCCCCGGGCCAGTGCTCATTTGAGTGTTGGTTCGAACCGGGCAGCCTGGAGGGCCACCTCGGGGGAACTTGAGGGTTGGTTTTACTCGTAGCTTGACCTATCCGGTGTGCCCTGAGAATGAGATATGTGCAGCTCCTATCGGGATTTGTCGGCACATTCGGACGGTCTTGCTGGTCTTGTTTTACCATTGTTGAAATGTCTTGTAACCAGAATACCGAGGCTGATCGGGTCTTTCTGGGAGAAGGAATATCCTTCGTTGATCATGAGAGCTTGTGATGGGATAAGTTGGGACACCCTTGCAGTGTATAAACTTTCGAGAGTCGTGCCTGCGGTTATGTGGCAGATGGGAATTTGTTTAATATCCGGTTGTAGAGAACTTGACACTTGACTTAATTAAAATGCGTCAAGCGCGTGTGTAGCCGTGATGGTCTCTTTTCAGCGGAGTCCGGGAAGTGAGGAGGTTTGGGTTATTGAGGGAGTCCCGGACTAGGGGGTGTCCGGATAGCCGAACTATCATCATTGCCCGGACTCCAAGACTATGAAGATACAAGATTGAAGACTTCGTCCCGTGTCCGGATGGGACTTTCCTTGGCGTGGAAGGCAAGCTTGGCGATACGGATATGTAGATCTCCTACCATTGTAACCGACTCTGTGTAACCCTAGCCCTCTCCGGTGTCTATATAAACCGGATGGCTTTAGTCCATAGGACGAACAACAATCATACCATAGGCTAGCTTCTAGGGTTTAGCCTCCTTGATCTCGTGGTAGATCCACTCTTGTAACACACATCATCAATATTAATCAAGCAGGACGTAGGGTTTTACCTCCATCAAGAGGGCCCGAACCTGGGTAAAACATCGTGTCCCTTGTCTCCTGTTACCATCCGCCTAGACGCACAGTTCGGGACCCCCTACCCGAGATCCGCCGGTTTTGACACCGACATTGGTGCTTTCATTGAGAGTTCCTCTGTGTCGTCACTGATAGGCTCGATGGCTTCTTCGACCATCATCAACGACGCGGTCCAGGGTGAGACCTTTCTCCCCGGACAGATTTTCGTATTCGGTGGCTTTGCACTGCGGGCCAATTCGCTTGGCCATCTGGAGCAGATCGAAAGCTATGCCCCTGGCCGTCAGGTCAGATTTGGAAGTTTGAACTTCACGGCTGACATCCGCGGGGATTTGATCCTCGATAGATTCGAGCCACAGACAAGCGTGCGGCACTGTCACGGCGAGCATGATTTAGCTCTGCAGCCGGACAGTACCCTGGAGGCCACACTCGAAACTGCTCCGATCTTTAACTCGGAGCCGGCTGCGCAGATCGAGGACGGATGCCTAGACACCGCCTCGGGGGCTGCAACCTCTACGACGATAGAGCCGAACACTGACCTTGTCCCTCATAAAGCTCGTGACTCCAAGGTGCCGGACTCCTCGCCGGACTCCGAACCTCCCGCGCCCTCCCCGATCGAATCCGATTGGGCGCCGATCATGGAGTTCACCGCAGCGGACATCTTTCAACACTCACCTTTCAGCGACATCTTGAGTTTGCTAAAGTATCTCTCGTTATCAGGAGAGCCCTGGCCGGACTGCGGTCAGGACTGTTGGGATGCGGACGACGAAGAAATTCAAAGCCCACCCACCACCCACTTGGTAGCAGCTGTCGACGACTAACCAACATGCTAGACTACGACTCCGAAGACATCGACGGTATGGACGACGATGCCGAAGACGACCAAGAACCAGCGCCTACTGGGCACTGGACAACCACCTCATCATATGACATATACATGGTGGATATCCCAAAAGATAGGAATGGCGAAGGAACAGAGGAGGATGACCCCTCCAAAAAGCAGCCCAAGCGCCGGCGTCAGCGGCGCCGCTCTAAATCCCGCCACATCAAGAATGAAGACTCCGGCACCGGAGATAATAATACACCGGACAGCGCCGAAGACAACCCACTCCAGCAAGATCAAGCGCAGGAGGACGAAGACGCCATCCCTCACGAGAGAGCGGCAGAAGAAGAGGTAGAGGATTATATGCCTCCCTCCGGAGACGAAGCGAGCCTCGACGATGACGAATTCGTCGTGCCTGAGGATCTCGTCGAACAAGAGCGTTTTAAACGCAGGCTTATGGCCATGGCGAACAACCTCAAGAAAAAGCAGCAACAGATTAGAGTTGATCAAGATCTGCTAGCCGACAGATGGACTGAAGTCCTCGCGGCCGAAGAGCATGAGCTCGAACGCCCCTCCAAAAGCTACCCTAAACGCAAGCTGCTCCCCCGATTAGAGGAGGAGGCGTATGAACCCGCATCACCAAGAGACAATACGGCTGACCGACCACCCCGTGGTCGTGACAGAGAGGCCTCTAGGCCCCTCACTAGACCCGTACCCCGGCATCGCGCGAAAAGCACACGGCCACAGGGGAACGCTCTGGACTTGCGAGATATATTGGAGGATAAGGCAAGACAATCAAGATCGATTTATGGATCGTGTGGGCGCCCCACGATACGTGAAGACAACCGTCGCGCCGGACACAGTAAGTCCGGCCGGGCCGAACAAAATAGACCAAGCTCCCTTGAGCTCCGTCGTGATATCGCCCAGTACAGAGGCGCCGCACACCCACTATGCTTCACAGATGAAGTAATGGATCATCAAATCCCCGAAGGGTTTAAACCCGTCAATATTAAATCCTATGATGGCACAACAGACCCCGCGGTTTGGATCGAAGACTATCTCCTTCACATCCACATGGCCCGCGGTGACGATCTTCACGCCATCAAATACCTCCCCCTCAAGCTTAAAGGACCAGCCGACATTGGCTCAACAGCTTGCCAGCAGAGCCAATTGGGAGTTGGAAGACCTGGAAGCTGCATTCCTCGATAACTTCCAGGGCACTTATGTGCGACCACCAGACGCTGATGACCTAAGCCACATAATTCAGCAGCCAGACGAATCGTCCAGACAGTTCTGGACATGGTTCTTAACCAAGAAAAACCAAATCGTCGACTGTCCGGATGCGGAGGCCCTCGCGGCCTTCAAGCATAACATCCGCGACGAGTGGCTTGCCCGGCACCTGGGATAGGAAAAGCCGAAATCCATGGCAGCCCTCACATCACTCATGACCCGCTTCTGCGCGGGTGAGGACAGCTGGCTAGCACGCAGCAACAACCTCAGCAAAAATTCTGGCAGTCCGGATTTCAAGGACCGAAATAGCAGGCCGCGTCGTAACAAAAACAAACGCCGCATTAACGGCGACAATAGTGAGGATACGGCAGTCAATGCCGGATTCAGAGGCTCTAAACCCAGTCAGCGGAAAAAGCCATTCAAAAGAACTACTCCGGGTCCGTCCAATTTGGACCGAATACTCGACCGCTTGTGCCAGATACACGGCACCCCCGAAAAGCCAGCTAACCACACCAACAGGGACTGTTGGGTATTCAAGCAGGCAGGCAAGTTAATTGCCGAAAACAATGACAAGGGGCTGCATAGCGACGACGAGGAAGAGACCCGACCGCCGAACAATAGAGGACAGAAGGGTTTCCCCCCACAGGTGCGAACGATGAACATGATATACGCAACGCACATACCCAAAAGGGAGCGGAAGCGTGCACTCAGGGATGTCTACGCGATGGAGCCAGTTGCCCCAAAGTTCAATCCATGGTCCTCCTGCCCGATCACTTTTGACCGAAGGGACCACCCCACCAGCATCCGTCACGGCGGATTCACCGCATTGGTTTTAGACCCAATCGTCGACGGGTTTCACCTCACCAGAGTCCTAATGGACGGCGGCAGCAGCCTGAACCTGCTTTATCAGGATACAGTGCGCAAAATGGGCATAGACCCCTCAAGGATTAAACCAACCAAGACGACCTTTAAAGGCGTCATACCAGGTGTAGAAGCCAATTGTACAGGCTCAATTACACTGGAAGTGGTCTTCGGATCCTCGGATAACTTCCGAAGCGAGGAGTTAATCTTCGACATAGTCCCGTTCTGCAGTGGCTATCATGCCCTGCTCGGACATACCGCGTTCGCAAAGTTAAACGTGGTGCCGCACTACGCATACCTCAAGCTCAAGATGCCAGGCCCTCGAGGAGTCATCACGGTCAACGGAAACACTGAATGTTCTCTCCGCACGGAGGAACATACAGCGGCTCTCGCGGCAGAAGTGCAATGCAGCCTCTTAAGGCAATTCTCGAGTCCGGCCGTAACCGGTCGGACACAGCTAAGCGCGCCCGGAGTAACATTCAACAAGACCACCTGGCACGTTCCGAGCACGCGTAGCAGTGCGGCCCCAACCCCAGCTCCTGTAAAACGTCAAGACAGGTCCCTCGCGTACACCATTACGCTCTGAAGATACCATGGGCATGGGGAGAGGGGCACGACCACGATAAGCCCAGACTGCGGCTCAACCACACCAGGGGCTCTCAAGTGTGTCATTCTTTTTTCTTTTCTTTTTCCTTTTTTACCCACAGGACTCCGTTCGTCAGAGGCCCTGTCCGGCAGCAGAACTGCCGAACTCACGATGCAACAGCCAGGGAAGGATAAAGGCTACAACGAATATCCAGGTGATCTTCATTACGAGCATTAAATCTGTTTTACGCACCATTCGGCAGCCTACCCCTGGAGGGGGACATGTTTAACAGTCCCATCCCTTGCTTATCGCACCATTTGTATCGTTCTGCACTTACAGCAGTCTTTCTTGAATAAACAATGCAACACCTTCTTGCTTATAATTGCATTTCTTTTTTCTACATATGTTCATTTACGGCATGTTGCATCCGTACACTTTGGTACGGCTAATATACACCAGGGGCTTATGTTTCCCGCATTACGGTGTGATAAGTCCGAACACTTTCACAAGTGCGGCACCCCGAACTTATAGCACTATATGCATCGGCTCCGAATCATGTCTTGGGTCAATAGTTGGGTTTGCCCGGCTCCCATGTTTTGCTACCTTACGTTCCGTTATATCGGCTAAGGTAGCACTGGGAGAACCACTGCGATTGCGCCCCAGTTGAGCTGGGTTAACACCTCAGTGGAGAAAGCTAAAACTGACCGTCATGATGAGGCGAGAGCCGGTCGCTGTTCGAGAGGTTTTTTGCGAGTCCTTAAAGACTTATGCCGCTTAGAGCGAGGAGCCGGATCCTGTCCGGCCCAGGCGTGGATAGCGCCCCAAATTCGGCCTTCCGAAGACTAGGGGCTTTGCCGAAATTCAAAATTATAGAATTCTATGGCTAAGTGAGAGTGTTCAAGCATTATAAGTCCGGTTGCCTTGTTCGCTGTGTTGAGCGCCTCCCTAGATGGACCCAAAAATAGGAACAAGAGTGCTCAAGTTTATCCTGAACACCCCAGCACTCGTGGCATGGGGGCTGAAGCCGACGACTTGCCATCTCTCAGATTTGATAAACAGCTGCACAGAAGGTAATATTTTAAATTAACAAGCGTTGCTTAGAGCATATGAACTAAGTTTTCAGCGCACAGGATAACAAAATGCGAGTCTACTCAAATATTACATCTTTGGAGCACTCACCCGCAATAGTGCGGGCGCCCTTCAGCACACTCTTATAATACATCTCGGGCATGCGATGCTCCTTGCCCTCTGGTGGCGGGTCCGTCACGAGCTTCTGGGCATCCATCTTGCCCCAGTGCACCTTTGCGCGGGCAAGGGCCCGACGGGCACCCTCAATGCAAGCGGAGTGCTTGATGACTTCAACCCACAGGCACGCATCCACCAGCCACCGCACCAGGCCGAAGTAGCTCCCAGGCATGGCCTCTTTAGGCCACAGCCGAACCATGAGGCCCTTCATGGCCTATTCGGCCGCCTTGTGGAGCTCGACCAGCTACTTCAGCTGGTCGCTAAGGGGCACCGGATGTCCGGCCTCAGCATACTGAGACCAAAGACCTTCTCCGTCGAGCTCCCCTTCTCGGCCTGGTAGAATGCGGCAGCATCGGACACGCTGCGAGGAAGATCTGCGAACGCTCCTGGAGAGCTCCGAATTCGAGTAAGCAACAGGTAATTAACACTCACATGCTTACTTTGCATGAAAAATGCCTTACTCGCTGCTATTTTCTTCACCGCCTCAATCTCCTGGAGGGCCTTGTAGGCTTCGGCCTTAGCAGCTTTGGCACTCTCAAGGGCCGTTGCAAGCTCAGACTCTTGAGTCTTTGAGTCACGCTCCAGGCTCTCATGTTTTTTCACGAGATCCTGGAGCTCTTGTTGTACCTCCGCCACCCGCGCCTCCTGCTTCTCTCGCTCGGTGCGCTCCGCGTCCGCATTGCGTTCGGCCGCGGCCACCGCCTCTTTCAGGGTCGCCACCTCGTTAGTGGCCCTTGCAATACCCACGTTATCCTTGTCATTCTTTTTGCAACCAAAATCCTTTTCTGTAAGGTACAATTTTAATTAGGTGTTACTCACCTTCCTTGTCCTCGAGCTGCTTCTTGGCATGGCCGAGCTCGTTCTCGGACCGCTCGAGGTATTCCTTCAAAGTATTGACCTCCGCAGTCAGTGCGGCAGAGGTCAGCAGCACAGCCTGCAATCCCATATTGACATATTTTTTATGACTCCTGCGTATATCTTTTTAGATCCTCAGTCCGGCTTTTCTTTCCGAACACCGAACCGAGCATCAGGGGCTACTGTCTATGCGGTACCATTTTATACATATCGAAATTCTTACCTTGAAGCCTGTTAGAAGGCTGCTGCAGGCTTCGGTCAGCCTGCTCTTGGCGAGCTGCACCTTCTGAATCACCGCACTCATAACAGTGCGGTGTTCCTCTTTGATGGAGGCGCCGTTGAGCGCCTCCAGCAAATTATCCGGCACCTCCGGTTGGACGGAGGCAACCGGCGTCGCGGTCTTTCCCTTCTTACGAAGGGGTCGCCCGCCGGACTCCGGAGCCACTTTGGGTTTCGGGGCCGAGTCTGGTGCAAAGTCCGGGAGGTTGCCCTGCAATACCTCCGGGGCCTCCCCCTCCTAGTGGGTCCTTTCCTGGGATCCCACCTCGGCATCGTCCGCATCACGGGGGGTGGAGGCAGTCGGAAGAGAATCCATATCCGACGCACCTAAGGACCCGCTCGACGAAGCGGGAAGATCATCATTGGGCGGACTGCAGGGTTGTATGCGGCATTAGAAAGACATTATGTGGCGAAAAGAAAAAACCTTGAAGTTATTCGGGAGTCCAGATACTTACGATCTCACCAGGGGCTTGGCCCTTGGAGGCCAGTCCTCGTCGTCGTCACTGGCGTTGGGGGAGCAGTCCGGGGGAAGAGTTTTTCCCTTCTTGGACCCTTCGGCCTCCCTTGTTGGGGAGGCCTTCCTTTTCTTCCCTCCCCCCGCTGGGGGAGAGGCTTTCTTCTTCTCCTCCTCGCCTTGGTGGGAGGAGTCGGCCTCGGATTCATCATCCGATAGCACCTGAAAACGGGAACTCTTTCGAGTCCCCGTGGCCTTCTTCTTGGCCTTCTTCTCCGGCACCACGTGGGGTGCCGGAGCCAGCAGCCCCGTTAGGCGGGCGTCCGCTGGGTCCTCTGGCAATGGGGCCAGACAGATAGTCCGCTCGGCCTTCGCCAGCCAGTCCTGTCAAAGGCAAAGGGAGTTAGGTCCCGCATAGAGTCAAACTATGGAAAACAAGTGGTAAAATCACTTACCTCGTCAGCTGGACGCTGCGAGCAGAATCCGCGATCTTCGATAGCGGATGCGGGAGCCTCGGTGACCTTGAACAGCACCTTCCAGACATCTTTGTACGTAATGTCGAAGAGCCCGCTCAGGGTCTGGTGCTGCGCCGGATCGAACTCCCACATGTTGAAACCCCGTCGTTGGCACGGGAGAATCCGGCGGATGAGCATGACCTGGACTACGTTGACAAGCTTGAGCTTCTTGTCCACCAGCTTTTGGATACAGGCTTGGAGTCCGGTCAGCTCCTCCGTATCACCCCAAATCCGGCCACTCTCTTTCCAGGAGGTGAGCCGTGTAGGGATGCCAAATCTGAATTCGGGGTCCACTGCCCAGTCAGGGTCACGCGGCTCGGTGATGTAGAACCACCCCGATTGCCACCCCCTTAATGGTTTCCACGAAAGTGCCCTCCAGCCACGTAACGTGGGACATCTTGCCCACCATGGCGCCTCTGCACTCCGCTTGGCTGCCCTTCACAACCTTCGTCTTGACACTGAAGGTCTTGAGCCACAAGCCGAAGTGGGGCTGGATGCAGAGGAAGGCCTCGCACACGATGATAAACGCCGAGATGCTGAGGATGAAATTCGGGGCCAGATCATGGAAATCTAGGCCGTAGTAGAACATGAGCCCCCGGACAAAGGGGTGAAGTGGGAAGCCTAGTCCGTGGAGGAAATGAGGAAGAAAAACTACCCTCTCATGGGGCCTGGGGGTGGGGATGAGCTCTCCCTCGTCGGGGAGCCGGTGCGCGATGTCGCTGGACAGATATCCGGCGTTGCGCAGCTTCTGGATCTGCTCCTCCGTGACGGAGGAGGCCATCCACTTGCCTCCCGCTCCGAACATAGTTGGAGAAGGTTGAGGTGAAAAGTGCGGACTTGGGCGCTGGAGCTCGAGTTCGCGGAGATGGATAAGCCAAGGAGGAAGAAGGCGCAGGTAAAAGGGTTGGATCTTTATCCCCTTATATGGACGGACAAAAACATGTGTCCCCACCGGCCTGGTAAAACTCGCTTATCTCCCAAGCGTCACAATCAATGGCGCGGTTGGGTTAACCACATCCGTATTGATGGGAATCCCGGAATAAGGGGAACACGATCTCTGCTTCGACAAGACGTGCCAAGGAAACCGCTTCGCTAAACGCGCTAAGGTGGAACAATAAAAACAATTCGAGTAAAAGCTTGGAAGTGGCGTGACGTCACGACACAGAATACGTCAGCAGATTGATCTTGTGTAATATTATTCTCTCTACGGTGGTACGTGGAATTTATTTTTGCAGAGCCGGACACTATCCTGGTGTTCACAATCTTCTATAAATTATTCGGAGGAGGAACCCGCCTTGCAATGCCGAAGACAATATGCGCGCCAGACTCGTCATTATTGAAGCCTAGTTCAGGGGCTACTGAGGGAGTCCCGAACTAGGGGGTGTCCGGATAGCCGAACTATCATCATCGGCCAGACTCCAAGACTACGAAGATACAAGATTGAAGACTTCGTCCCGTATCCGGATGGGACTTTCCGGCGTGGAAGGCAAGCTTGGCGATACGGATATGTAGATCTCCTACCATTGTAACCGACTCTGTGTAACCCTAGCCCTCTCCGGAGTCTATATAAACCGGATGGCTTTAGTCCATAGGACGAACAACAATCATACCATAGGCTAGCTTCTAGGGTTTAGCCTCCTTGATCTCGTGGTAGATCGTAACACACATCATCAATATTAATCAAGTAGGACGTAGGGTTTTACCTCCATCAAGAGGGCCCGAACCTGGGTAAAACATCGTGTCCCTTGTCTCCTGTTACCATCCGCCTAGACGCACAGTTCTGGACCCCCTACCCAAGATCCGCCGGTTTTGACACCGACAGTTATGTTTGAACGGAAGTAGTCTTCAGGATCACTTCTTGATCACTTCTAGATGACGACCGTTGCGTAGTTTCTCTTCTTACTCTTGTACTTGCCTTTAGCCACCATATTTTGCTTATCAATTGCTGCAACTCCACCTCATTACCTTGTCCTATCGTTGAGCTTAAATAGTCTTGATCTCGCATGATTTGAGATTGCTGAGTCCTCGTGACTCACAAGATACTACAAACAGTTGCAGGTCCCTATGATACCTGTGCAGGTGATGCAACTGAGCTCAGATGGGAGTTCGATGAGGATCTTGGTCATTACTATGTCTCTTTTCCAGATGATCAGTAGTGGTGCCCAGTTGGGATGATCGGGGATCTAGCTTTTTGGGTTGTCTTCTTTCTTTTGGATTTGTCTATAGTCGGACCTATATGTGTACTCTGAATGATGTATTATTTATTTAAGTACTTGTGTGAAGTGGCGATTGTAAGCCAACTCTTTATCCCAGTCTTGTTCATTACATGGGATTGTGCGAAGATGACCCTTCTTGCGAAAAAACCACTATGTGGTTATGCCTCTAAGTCATGCCTCGACACGTGGGAGATATAGCCGCATCATGGGCATTACACCAAGGTAGGTTACTTCAGGTAACAAGAATTCACACCTGGAATACCTGGCATAAAGTTGATGCTCTCGAAGCTTTTCCAAAACAAGTCGAAGATGTTCAGCATGTTCTTCTTTGTTCTTGGAGTATACAAGAATATCATCCAGATAAACCATGACGAACTTTTCAAGGTATTCCATGATTGTGTAGTTCACCAGACAAGAGAATGTCGCTGGAGCATTGGTTAAGCCGAAAGACATAATGGTGTACTCGTATGAACCATAGCGAGTAACGAATCTTGTCTTGGGAATATCCTCTTCATGTACCCAGATCTGGTGGTAACCGAACCTCAAGTCGAGTTTAGAGAATGCAGAGGATCCAACAAGTTGATCATATAGATCATTGATCTGAGGAAGGGGATACTTGTTCTGAATTGTAGCTTGGTTGATAAGACAATAGTCTTGGACCAAACGGCCTTCTTCTGGACAAAGACAAAAGGTGCTCCCCAAGTAGAAAACTTGGGCGAATGAAACCACTGCGAAGAGATTTGTCGATTCCCTCATTAAGCTCAAGGAGTTCATGAGGCAGCATCTTGTAGGGTTGTTTTGCGACAGGAATGGTGCCTGGTTTCAAGTCGATGACGAATTTGACAGCCCAAGTAGGAGGTATCCCAAGGAGTTCTTTCTGGAAAGACATCTTGGAAGTCCTGAATGACTGGAATCTTTTCAATTCCCTCAAGAAGTGTTGCATTCAACGCATTCAAGGCATAAAGTCATGCTTCAGCATTTCGAACAAGATGAGCATGGTAGCTAACTATCTCATTAGAAGGATGTAGGAGGTGGACGGTTTTAGTGGCGCACACGATAGAAGTAGTATGTGCTCTCAACCATTCCATTCCCAGAATGAGGTCAATATTGGAAGACTCCAGAATAATGGGAGAAACATGGAATCCAACCCTTCAATTTCAATGGGGACATTGTGACCAATCATGGTCGTTTGACACTGGCCCACAGGGGTGCACACCACTAGTAGAGTGTTCATTTGCTCGCATCTAATGTCGCGCGCATATGCATTTTTTTCTGACATGAAAGAACGTGATGCTCCTGAATAGAATAAAATAGATGCTAGTGTTAAGTTAACAAGGAGAGTACCCATCAAAGTAGTAGGCAGGTCTTGAGCTTCATTCAGATCAATGTTGTTAGCCTGACCATGACCATAAGGCACGACATTGTTGTTGCAGGGCTGATTGTTATCACGACCAGCAGCAGGAAGAGCCAGTTGATTCTGATTTTGATATCAATCCCTCGCATGGTGACCTGGACAACCACACTTGAAGCACATACCATCATTGGGAGCAGGAGCTTTGGGTGGTGCAGTTTGAAGAGGCTGCCTCGGTGGTGGAGGAGGCAGACGAGGTGCAGCATAGGACTGTCTTGGTGCAGGTGCAGTTGGACGATACATGCTGTGGGAGATCCATATCCTATGCTTCTGCGATGACGGGCCCGACAATGATCCAGCGTCATGGTTGCGCCTGAGAGATCCCTGGTGTTCCTGAAGACCAGTCTCAACCTGAATGGCCTTGTTCACCAAGGTGGCAAAGTCGGCAAAGTCATGAATGAGGAGCGCTAGCTTGATATCAGCTTAAAGTCCATCATGGAACTTTTCCTGCCTGCGAGCATCAGTTGCAATGTCTTCTTCAGCATAGCGGGACAATTCAAGAAACTCCTGCTGATATGCATCCACAGCCTTGTTGCCCTGGGTGAGGTTGCGGAACTCGCGCTTCTTCCTGTCCATGATTCCCTGAGGAATGAAGCGGGCACGAAAGGCAGCCTGGAAATTCGGCCAAGTAATGATTGGTCCAGCTGATTGGGTACGCCTGTGACTGCCCACCATTGAGCAGCGGGACCTTTCAAATAGTAGGAAGCAAAAGTGACATAGTTGGTAGGAGCAACACTAGCAGACTCCATCTCATAAGTGATGTCACAGAGCCAGTCATTAGCATCAAGAGGTTGAGTTGAGTTGCGGTAGTTAACAGGGTTGAGGCATGCAAAGTCTTACAGAGTCACTGAGTCTGGCTGCTGATCCATATTGGGGCGCAGGAACTGAGCCATGACCCCTTCCATGAATTGGCGATTCAGCTTAAACTGATGTAACATTCCGACCATGAATTGGGGCGGTGGTGGAGCGTTGCCACCATGGCCATGACAAGCGGGTCTAACCATCCTGCTTGAACGCAATAGGGGTAGTTTAGCATTGAACAATTGTAGAGACAAAGAATCTTTTATGAAGTAAGATGCACAAAGAAAGAAGTGCGATAGATACATCATAGTGGTCAATGAAGACATATAGATCCATGCACAAAGTTTGATAAAATCGACAACATGAGTTCAGAAACACATGCAGCTAGACCACTAGGCGGCGCGCAGGCACATGATGGAGGGATACAAAAACGAGACATAGCAAAGGCTACATCAACGTCGAAGAAAACTTACGGAGCGAGAAATCTACAAGGGACGACGCAGGGTTCCCCTGATAAAAGGATCCTGCAGTCCGCGAACACTGTGAAGCAGACCCTGGCCCCCAATTCGAGAAAGGGGTAAGGCAAACCTCCGGGTGGATGTGATCATGAGATCCTAATGTTAGAGTTAGCAAAATCATTTAACCCGAGTAGAAGAGAGATCATAGTCCCATAGTATAGACGAAGAATAAAAAATCCTAATACCACCCATTTGCGATGTGGGCCCGTAAGCCACACAACAATGTTAGTAAAAGTTTTCCAAGGAGTAGACTCAACTTTGGCCAAGAAGTTGGAAGGGGGTCCAACAGGCAGTCGACTCTGATACCAACTTGTGACGCCCTCGATTCAATCATACACTAATCATACGCACAAATGTGTATGATCAAGATAAGCGACTCGTGGGAAGATATCACAACACAAATCTAAACACAATTAAAGTCATGGAAGCTTCATATTACAAGTCAGGGGCCTCGACGACTCAAATACATAAGCTCGAATCCAAACGAGTCGACAGGAGCAACAATATCTGAGTATAGACATAAGTTAAACAAGTTTACCTTAAGAAGGCTAGCACAAAAGTAACAACAGTCGAAAAGGCAAGGCCTCCTGCCTGGGAGCCTCCTCACTACTCCTGGTCGTCGGCGGTCTCCATGTAGTATTAGGCACCCTCGGGGTAGTAGTAGTCATGGGCAGTGGCATATGGCTCCTGGGATCTGTCATCTGATCGCAATAATCGGGTATAGGGGAAAAGAGGTAGTAAAGCAACCGTGAGCACTCATCCAAAGTACTCGCAAGACTTACATCAGATCTATGCTAAATATGCATTAGTATCGAAGGAATGGGACTGTATCTTTGGACTGAACTGCATAAATGCCAGAATAGAGGGAAGGCCTAGCCTACCGAAGACTAACATCTTCAAGCATCTTGCAACATTTAGAAGAGTACAAAGTAGCATATTATAATTAGCAAGTATGTTGTAACATGAACACCCAGAGACTCTTCCTCGACTCCCTACCTGAAAGCAATCCTGGAGCTAATGTATCCATTTCATGCCTCAACATCAAGTTCTAGTTGTATCGATCGGGATACAACTCTGAGTGTCTGTTATCGTGGACACGGCTATTCGAATAGATCAACTTCCCTGTAGGGGTGCACAAACTTACCCAACACACTCGATCAACTCCGGTCGGACACACCATCAGGTCATGACCGGCCTTGGCCGATCAACATGTCGTAGTCCTACCTAGGCTCAACAGAAAGGCCAGCATGTCGGTATTCATCCTAAGCGCATAGGGGTCTTGGGCCCATCGCCCTTTGCACTCCTGCATGTTGCATGCGTGTCCGATGAGCAGACCTAGCATCCTTATACAAGCACAGGCTTAACCAGTCCAACCCAGCGCACGCTGCTCCATCGCTGACATCCCAAGAGCTTTTGGCTAATACATACGACACAGAGTGCCCATACTTATTCCCGCGTGATGGTCAGTGCGAAAAGGCCAGAGGCGTACTCAAATCACATATCCAAGTCATTATTGTATTGGGAGCACGTGGTAATGATTAATGATCCACCATATGTAGTCACATCGCCCTGTCTCACGGACTTACGTTAAGGGCTAAGAATGCCTGCCCGTGCCGCGGAAAACTCGTGGGTACCCTCCAGGTCAACCCGACTTCACATCACTCGTAGCATTTCTCTCGCGGGTACCCCTCGGGGTTGACCCAACTTCATCATGGTTCTGTGGTGAAGTCAAAGTAACCGTGTGTCCGTAACACCAAAGGGGAATCCGAGGAATCACCCTCGATGGATTCCACTTGATGTAATCGTCAAGGTAAAATTAGAGGAATCACCCTCGATGGTTCACTCTTTATGTGTTGCATGATAGAGTGATTACCAGAAGTGGTGAAGGAGGAATCGCCCTCCGTAGACCACGACCAATTAACTACACTAGAGAGATCTTGTCAGAAGTGTTATACGAGGTATCACCCAGGGCACTCGATAGTATCTCTACATACTCGTACAACTAAGGGGGTGTGATGTGATGTGACAGGCTCTGGACGTCGATCATGTTGATCGAGTCATCGAACATAAAGTAGGGGCAACTGGGACAAGGTGAGGGGTCACTAGTGGATCACTAACCAACCTATACTAAGCAGTTTAGGATAAGTAGGTAAGGTAACAATTGCAGTTTACAAAATCAGGTATGCATCAGAATTGGAGCAATCAATTACAGTAGCAAAATCTAATGCAAGCACGAGAGGGAAGGAACTGGGTGATATAGGAATGATCAAGGGGGTTTTGCTTGCCTATAAGCTTTGCTGAAAAGGTCTGGTCATCAGGTGTGTAGTCGGCGTCAGGAGCAACGTTAGTGTCGGCATCTACCAGAGAGAAGAGGGGGAAAGAAACAATAAATACAAAGGATACAAGTGTATCACGATGCATGACATGATAGTATGTAGAGCTAGGGGCAACCTAATGCAGTGTTAAGTGACACAAACGAAGAGGGAAAATAACCGGAGGGGTTTTCCCGGCCTTTGGCATTTTCAGGACAGATGAAGAGAGGGGGACGGTTGCATGTTCATCATGCCAAAGCCATGTAACAGATGAACAGATTGCATATTCGGATTCGTTGGATTTTTCTGAGCAGTTTTCATATATAAAATATTTTCATCTGACTTACGAGTTATTTTATATTAATTTTCAAAGTTTAACATTTTCTAAAATTAATTTAATTACCTGATTCGACAGAAAAGGAATATGACGTCATCATTGCATAAGCAATCAATAGACCAATTGACCAGTCAACTCGGCCCACAGGGGACCACTGACAGTGACTTAGTGCTGCCTAGTCAGCCGTTGACTAGATCAACTAGGCTCGTGGGGCCGCGTGTCAGTGACACATAACTTTAAAAGGGGGTTTATTACATTTTGATTAAGTTAGTAATCTAGTGGCCCATAGGTCAGTGGGGTTAGGGGTTAGTTTAGGGCCTAACTAAAACTAGTTAGGCGTTGGCCCCACTGTAAGTGGCACACCGGCCGTTATGAACTGGTCGTTCCTGGGCGAGCATGCCCGTGGGGCACAGAGGACGGCGGCGGTCCACCGGAGTTGTAGGACGACCAAAAGGGGATCTGTGCCTACCTGGCGGTCGAGCGCGACATGGCACACCCATCTAGGCTAGCAGCGCTCGTAGGGGGTGGCCGGAGCGGTGGCTGCGATGGTGATCGAGCGGTTGCATCAGCGGGGCAGGCGAGAGCGGAGAGCGGCGGCGAGCAGGGGCACACAAGCGCGGACAACAGTGAGGCGGCAACAACGGCAGTAAAGAGCAACAACAACAAGCAGAAGTGGTTGCGCAACCGCGGGTGAAGGCAGTTGCAGAGAAGCGGCAACGTGGGCGAGCAACGCTCGGCGTGGTCAAGCGCGATGGGGCGCACGCGGATGGTGGGGGTTCGCGGCCAGGCGCGACCAGGCAAGGCAGGTATGCGGCTAGGGAAGTGATACGTCTTCAACGTATCTATAATTTTTTATTGTTCCATGCTGTTATATTATGAATCTTGGATGTTTTATATTCATTTACTAGCAACTTTATATCATTTTTTGGGACTAACCTATTGACATAGTGCCTAGTGCCAGTTGTTGTTTTTGCTTGTTTTTTACTTCATAGAATATCAATACCAAACGGAGTCCAAATGCCACGAATTTTTTTGGAGAATTTTTTTCTACCCAGAAGACACCCACGAGGCCCAAGAAGTGCACCAAAGGGGCCCTATGGGGCCCACAAGGCACCAGGGCATGCAAGAGGCCCCTAGCGCACCTTGGTGGGTAGTGGAGCCCATAGGCACCCCCTCCACCGCCTATCAGCTCTATAAATACTCTAAAATCCCCAAAACCCTAGGGGAGTCGAGAGAAAACAGTTTCTGCTGTCGCAAGTTCCAGAACCACGAGATCCAATATAGAGGCCTTTTCCGGCACTCTGCCGGAGGGATCAATGATCAGAGAGGGGTTCTTCATCAACTCCCTTGCCCCTTCGATGATGCATGAGTAGTTTACTACAGACCTACGGGTCCGTAGGTAGTAGCTAGATGGCTTCTTCTCTCTTTTTGATGTTCAATACAAAGTTCTTGCAAATCTATTTGATGTAATGACTTTTTGCGGTGTGTTTGTTGGGATGCATTGAATTGTGAGTTTATGATCAGATCTATGCATGAATATTATTTGTGTCTTCTCCGAACTCTTTTATGCATGATTATTATAGCCTCGTATTTCTTCTCCGAAACTTTGGTTTGGTTTGGCCAACTAGATTGATTTTTCTTGCCATGGAAGAGGTGCTTTGTGATGGGTTCGATCTTGTAGTGCTCAATCTCAGTGATAGAAGGAGACATGACACGCATGTATCGTTGCCATTAACAATAAAAATATGGGGTCTATTCCTACATGAATAGATCTTGTCTACATCATGTCATCGCTCGTATTGCATTACTCTGTTTCTTCATGAACTTAATACACTAGATGCATGTTGGATAGCGGTCGATGTGTGGAGTAATAGTAGTAGATGCAGGTAGGAGTCGGTCTACTAATCTTGGACGTTATGCCTATATACATGATCATTGCCTTGGATATCATCATAATTATTTGCTCTTCTGTCAATTGCCCAACAATATTTTGTTTACACACCGTATGCTATTTTGCCGAGAGAAGCCTCTAGTGAAATCTACGGGCCCTGGGTCTATTTTCCTATCATATTAAACCAAAAATACCTTGCTGCATTTTTTTTATTTTTTTTGTTTCTGTTAGGTCTATTTATCAAATCTCATACAATTTAATCTATCTCAATACCGAGGAGAAATTGACAACCCCTCTTACGCGTTGGGTTGCAAGTATTTGTTATTTGTGTGCAGGTGTTGTTTATATAGTGTAGGTGGATCCTCCTACTGGATTGATAACCTTGGTTTCATAACTAAGGGAAATACTTACCGTTGTTGTGCTACATCATCCTCTCCTCTTCGGGGAAATACAAACGCAGATACAAGCAATCAGGAAGACGAAGTGTCGAGCGGCAGAGGTGGGGCGACCTCGAGCTCGAGCTCGTTGGTGGGGACAGAGCTTCGGCCAGAGTAAAGAACGGAAAACGGTGGGGTTGGCACTACGGATTGAGGGTGAGAGGGGAGGGGACATGTCGAGTAGCTCACCGTGGAGCACTAGATGGATCGGTGAGCGGCTTAGTAGCAGCAGACCAGGGGATCAAGGCAATGAGGTTCCGGTAGTTGCGGGCATTGACGAAGGCTATGAGGCCATTGCGCTGCTCCCCAAGACGAAGTAGAGCACCAGCTTGACGGATACAAGGGCCCCAGAGCTCGTGGACAAGACGCGGGGATGAGTCGACGCTGGTGGCCGCGAGTTTCAGCGAGGTCCGCCCATGGCAGCACTTGGGTGAGGAAGAAACCAAGATTGAGAGGAAGCGGGGAAAGCAGGTGAGTGGAGCAGGCGGAGGCGAGAGGGCTGAGGCGTTGCGGGGGGAAGGCGGGCTTATCCCCACCCGCTGCATCGCCGGCGAGGTGGTGTGCCGGGTCGCTCCCCTGTAGC
>NC_057804.1:393660504-393676991 GCF_018294505.1 Triticum aestivum | reverse complement strand
TCTCTTTTCCCTTACTTCCGGATTTTCTTCTATTTTTTTCTTTTTATTACATTCTGTTTTCCAATTCTTTTCAAATGATTTGTGTTTCATAAAATACAACACTTGCACCTAAAATGGTACTATAAGTTAGGCCACTGCCACATTATTTTGGTACCAAAATAAAATAGTTTAATATTTTTATAAATCAAAAGGCATTCAAATAATTTACTTAGCCACTTTTTTAATTACTTTAGGGCATTAAAACACTTTATAAAAATGTTGGTTCACCTCCATAATTAGTTATGGATTATTTGCCACATGATGAACATTTTAGTTTTCATGTTTGTGAATTTCTTTATTTCACTTAATATTTGAGTTTGAATTCAAATGGAATTTCGGATGAGATAGAAGCAAATATGATCGTGCAGTGTTTAGCAAAATGAGTATCTTAATCTCAGAGGTTATTGTAGCTCAGTAATACAGGGGGGGTACATGACTACTCAAAAAAATTCCTCCGGTAATAGTGTCAGTCACAAATCTATACCAAGTAGTAATACCCACTAAAAAATTGCGAAGGAGAATGGTAGTGGATTGCTTACGAGTTGATACATTATGAGCATCACAAATCCTATGCCAAGCATGCATCTTTTAAATTTTCTCCCGCTCTTTGTTTGAAATTAAGCACTTCATTTTTAGGGGTACACGTGATAAGGGAAGAACTAACCATAACAACAAAGCAAATGAATAAAAAGGCAAACAAAAAATATTTTGTATTTTTGTAAAAACGTTTTAGAAATGCGGGAGATGAAAATGAGAGGCAAATGGCAAATAAAGTAAATGCAAGGAGATGACAGTTTATGCATAGGTACTTGATAGATGTTGATGATGTCTCCTCAGCAACGGCGGGAGAAATTCTTCCTGCTACTTGTGAGCTGCGTTGGGATTTCCCCGAAGAGAAGAGGATGATGTAGTCTAGTAGAGATAAGTATTTCCCTTGGTTAGAAACCAAGGTTATCAATCCAGTAGGAGAATCACGCAACAACTTGTTAGTACCACCTACACACAAAATAACAAATACTTGCACCCAACACAAACAAGGGGTTGTCAATCCCTTGGCGGTTAATTGCAAGGATCAAATCTCGCAGTGATAGATAGATAAATAAAACACAAAATAAAATAAGTTAAATAAAAGTGCAACAATATATTTTCGAATTTTAATATATGATTTATATAGACCTGGGGGTCATAGTTTTCACAAGAGGCTTCTCTCTTGAAGATAGCATACGGTGGGTAAACAAATTATTGTTGGGCAATTGATAGAAAATCGAATAATCATGATGATATCTAAGGAAATGATCATGTATATAGGCATCCATCTGAGACAAGTAGACCGACTCCTGCCTACATCTACTACTATTACTCGACACATCAACCGCTATCCAGCATGCATCTAGAGTATTAAGTTCATCAAGAACGGAGTAACACCTTAAGTAAGATGACATGATGTAGACAGAGTAAAGTCAATTAATATGAATAAACCCCATCTTTTTATCCTTAATGGAAATGATACAAATACGTGTCATGTCCCTTTCTGTCACTAGGATTTAGCACTCCAAGATCAAACCCAACACAACGCACCTTTACCTTTACAAGAAAAATCAATCTAGTTGGCCAAACCAAATCAATAGACCGAAGAGAAATACAAAGCTGTAATAATCATGCATAAAATAGTTGAGAGAAGACTCAAATAATATTCATAGATAATCTGATCATAAACTCACAATCCATCGGATCCCAATAAACACACTACAAAAAGTGATTACATTGAATAGGTCTCCATGAACATCGAGGAGAACATTGTATTGAAGATCAAATAGAGAGAAGAAGCCATCTAGCTACTAGCTATGGACCCGTAGGTCCATGGTAAACTATTCATACATCATAGGAGGGGCAGCAAGGTTGATGTAGAATCCCTTTGTGCACGATTCCCTCTCCGGCAAAGTGCTGGAAAAGGCCACCAGGTGGGATCTCTCAAGAACAGAAGCTTGCGGCGGCGGAAAAAGGGTTTCGGGTGTCTCTGTGTTGGTTTCCCGATTTTGGAAAATTTATAGAGGTGGAATTAGATCAAATAGCTGAACATGGGCCCCACAGGCCACAAGGGCGCTCACACCCTCTGGGCGCGCCTTGGTGCCTTATGGGCTACTCCTTCATCTTCTGACTCTCTCCCAAAGCTTCCATGGTCTCTTATGTCCAGAAAAAAATCGTCAAAAAGTTTCGTGGAAATTGGATTTCGTTTGGTATTGTTATTCTAAAAAACAAAAAGCAGGCAAAAAACAACAACTGGCACTTGGCACTGAGTTAATAGGTTAATCCCAAAAAAGATATATAATTGCATAAAAGTGCATATAAAACATCCAAGATTGATATTATAATAGCATGGAATAATAAAAAAATTATAGATATGTTGGATCGTATCATTGGCCAAACCAAATCAATAGATCGGATAGAAACACAAAGCTGTAACAATCATGCATATGAGAATGCAGAGAAGATTCAAATAATATTCATAGATAATCTGATCATAAACCCACAATTCATCGGTTACCAACAAACACACCGTAAAAAGGATTACATCGAATAGATCTCCAAGAACATCGAGGAGAACATTGTATTGAAGATCAAAGAGAGAGAAGAAGCCATCCACTACTAGCTATGGACCCAAAGGTCTGTGGTAAACTACTCACACATCATTGGAAGGGCAGCAAGGTTGATGTAGAGCCCCTTCGTGATCGATCCTCTCTGGCAGAGTACTGAAAAAGGCCTCCAGATGGGATATCGCGAGAACAGAAACTTCCGGCGGCGGAAAAATTATTTTGGGTGGCTCTCTGATGTATTGGGAATATTAGGGTACTTATAGAGCTGGAATTAGGTCAGGAAATGCCACGATGGGCCCACAATCCTGGGGGGCGCCCCCTAGGGCGTGCCTGGTAGGTTTGTCGCTGCCTCGTGGCACTTTAGGTCTTCTCCTGAAGCTTCTAGGGTCCCTTCTGGTCCAGAAAAAATTGTCAAAAAGTTCTGTAGCGTTTGGACTCCATTTGATACTGATTTCGTGAAAAAGCCAAAAACAAGCAAAAAAAAAGCAAGTGGCACTAGGCACTAGGTTAACAGGTTAGTCCCAAGAAATGATATATAAATGCATATTGCATAATAAACATCCAAGATTGATACTATAATAGCATGGAATGATAAAAAATTATAATTACGTTGGAGACGTATCATATGCGAGCGTTGCAACCATGGCATTTCCTCCCGATAAATTAACTCATCCATCTCATTCATCTTAGCTCAAATGGGGACATGATCTACTGAACTCTTTTTTAGCTCATCTAGCTCGGCTCCTAACTTCTTAATATTTTCAGTAACGTCGCCAAAAATTTCTACACACCAAGACCGCAGACTAGCCATAACAGATTTGAGGGATTTCGCCACCTCCCACAAGTTTCCAATGGATCTTTTATTAGCCCACGCTCCAGCTATCACCTCAAGGAGCACTGAATTCCGATTCCACATAATCTCATATCTGGGAGTTGTACATTGTCCCTGTGAATCATCAACAACCTCTAATTGTACAAGGAGCAGACAATGGTCTGAACATGGCGAAGCTAGGTGAATCACTTTGGCTGACGGAAACATATGCCACCATGAGTCGTCCGTGACCACCCGATCAAATCTCACCTGAACATTACGATCTCTAGTCTGTCCATTATCATATGTATAAGGAAACCCAGAAAATCCGAGATCCTTTAGTTCACACACCTCCAAACAATCCCGGAAAGCCGACATTTTATTCTCTGATCTCACACAACACGATAAGTGTTCATGTTGCGACATCGCCTCATTAGAATCACCGCACACAAACCACAGGTCTTGTGATATAGCTCACAACTGAGAGAGATGATCCCAAATAAGTTGTCTATTTTCCACCCTTGGTTCGCCATATACAAAGGTAGCACATCAGCTAACATCAGTACCATTGTCCACCGCATGCACGTCGATGTAATGTGCACAACTATCCATCATGGTCACCGTTAATGCTTCATCCCAGAAAAGATCCAAACCTCCGCTTCTACTGTTACTATTAACACCATAGAAACCCTTCAAATACAATCTCCATTTAAGCTTCCCCATCTTCTCTTTAGTTTGCCTAGTCTTACATAAAAGACAAACTTGGGGACGTTGGTGTTTGTGTGGGCCAACACCTCACGAGTTATTCGGCGGTTCCCCGCCTCCTGTCGGTTCCAAAAAAGTAGATTCATTGGACCAGGCGGCTCTTGTCCCGGGAGTCCGCTGAAAAATTGTCATTATCTCCACTCTTATCTGTTTAGGCACACTTGCTATTAAAACTAGTTGACGACTCCTCCACCTTGGCAAGGTCACCACCTTTTCCATCTGTGATGGCAAGAAGTGCTTCCGTGAGCTCCTATCTAACTCCATGGTATCTTGTGCGTTCTTGCTAGGGCTAGTCAGCGTATTTGATATTTTCGGGTCCAACACATCCTTGGTAGAATTTTTATTCTTTGCAGTTGTGACATCTCCTTCCATTAACTTTTTTCCCATTTCCTGAACCAACATTAACATTTTTACCTCTCACCATGTTGGTCATGTCAGGATCTAACTAGTCACCATACTTTAGATCCTTTTCCTCATAAACTCCAGTCCTACACTCCTTATGGTCATGGCCAACTATACCACACTTATAAGCTTATAGAAAAACTACCAATAACTAGATAAAATGTATACATCTTTTTTCGATCAAAGAAATAAAGTGAGTAGATGTTAGAAATGGAGATGTAGAAATACTACTCTATATTAAACTAGCTATACTTCCAATTTTCTTTCCTTTTTAGCTTTTTACTAGCCTTGGATATTTACGTGCGGTATAACTCCGTTTAGCTTTCTCTGAACTAGATATTTGTCCATGCCTCAGTAAACTGCATGAGTCCCACCACCAACGCCTTAGCCTCTTACCTCCCACAATTGGATGTAGTCATCTCCTTCCCTCATCCCCTTGTCCTACATGTTGCCTCCCCACATCTTGCTTCATCAGCCCGCCTCCCGATGAGTCCAATTTATGTGATGTTTTTCAACATATTTTGTGCGTACAAGGTGGGCTTTGTGGGATTTTACCGCGTTCGCGCACTTATTTTTGTTGATAATCCCTCAGGTAACGTCTTCTGGAGCAATATTCATTTAATGGAGAAAGTCCTAAAAAATGGTAGTGGAGTCACGTATTAAAGGTGATAAACACTTTCCATAAAAAATCAAGCAAGAAGGACAAAGAAACGGCCGTTGTCGCGCTTCCAGAGCGAACGACGGCGTTCCATGCGATCGTGCGCGCTCGCATGAGGGATGTTTGGCATGCCGACGCCTCCGGGGGATCAGCTATTTTCACCCCGGCGAAACAGATTGTGAAGGGACGAACAAAGACTCCACAAACTCATCCAGAAGGCAGAACCCTAGCCTCCGTAGCCCATCCGGGGGGAGGATTGACTGGGAGAAGAAGGGAATTCCTCTCACCGTGCGAGGAACGACATCATCATCAACATCTACATCATCACCACCATCATCGTCATCCACATCCTTATCATGTGCAACATCAAGAACCATAGGGGATCCTTTGGTGTATCAGTTGAATCATTCACCCATGTATTCCATTACCATCACCTTGATGATTGTTGTTCTTATGTGTGAGTAGACCCCTAGTTCTTGGGGATATGGATGAACCTTGGTATGTGTAGGATCTGAAACGTTCATCATGGATATGAGATCCTCTGTTGAATGTTTAGTTCAATAACTTCATGAATGTCGTGAAGGGGTCCCACTCAGCATTTGTGCCTTAATTGGCCATGAAGTATATCACTCTCTTTGCATAGGTTTAGGATGTGGAGGCAATTCGTGGTGACAACAAAATCCTACTGCTCTTAACCTTTACAAGTGACCGGGGATTTACGAAGAACCCTCAGTGAGGCCGCGTCCATGGGGAAACCCTTAATTATCATGAGTTGTAACCCTCAGGGGGAGACTATGATGGTGGCATGCATGGCACGAAGTCTACCATGAGTAGAACGTGTTCTGTACCTGGTTCCACCCAGTATAATCGTCAATAGTGGCTCAAGTATCCGCTCCATGCTATGCTTATGCATAGTAGTAATAGAAACATACCAACGGGGATTCCTAACTCCCTGAGAACGCCTTTGTAATTATGTTGTTTCACCGTTATTTACCATCCTTGTCTTTAATTTACTTTTATGTTATTTAGTTACAAGTCACCATCTTACTCAGTCCTTATTTAAATCCGCCCTCACTCTGCTTCAAGTCTATAATTACCTGCGGGCAGAAAGTTACATGATTCTCTACAAGGGACAAAAGTCTGATTCAAGTGTTCCCTGTGGGATTGATACTCTTACTTCGAAAAGGCTACAACTAAGCCCTATGCACTTGCAGGCTATCACCTCCTCCTACCCCTTTCCAAGCTTCCATGTTCCCCATCATCCAACGGGGAGATGCCTCAGTGTCACTCTCGCACCAGCGGCATGCCTCATCCTTCCCCTTCCCCAACACTTCCCTCCACCATCAGCTTACGGAGAGGTGCCACAGGGGCTCTGCGCACACGGCAACCTCCACCGTCTGCTCCCCAGATATGCCCTCCATCCTCTACTAGATCAGTTGATGCAGCATTAATGAGTACAAGACGGTCTATTCCATCATCCCATCACCAGCGTCAATGCTCCCTCCCCGCCAGATCTGGTCGAGGAGTGTCACCAGAGATGGGGATAAGTATAGGTCGAGGAGGCAACTCGCACGGGGTTAGCTTTGTCAACTTTCTTGGCTGCCCACAAGTACGACGAGGAGGAGGACAACGGGTATATGGCGAACTCTGATGGCGACCCTACTTTGTTTCATTTGGGGCAACATACACGAGGTAGTTGCTGCCAATTTTCCTTTAGAGGGCCTGTATAATTTGAAATACAAAAATCTTCCCGTTGGAATCTTGCATTATTACATGAAGGTACAAAATCACAAACTTGTAAAAAATGCCCTTGCTTTGTTTGATGGAGTGTAGAGTGAAGCATTTCCTCTGTTTCCTCCTTTTACAGAAACATGTACAAGCTGAAAATACACCAACCCTTATATTACAATTTTCCATGGTCCTATGAAGAGCATAAAATCGCAAGCATGCATAGTAATATATTACTCTTGTAAGAACATTTAATTTGCCAAGGGATGAATGGGCGATTTTTAAGTAATTCTTTAAAGAAGTTATTTCTTCGAAGAAATATGAGCACACAACGAAAAAAACTAAATGTAGAAAAAAACTAAATAGTGTATGCGGCCAAAGTGTTCACAACAGAGTAAAGCGTGCAAGTGGTGAAATAGAACATGTAAAATAGCCTAACACAAGACATATACATTTCATCACAAAGACACCAAACATAAATCAGAGCGTAAGTAAATGTAGTGGAACAGATAAGTATTCCATGAAAGTATTCAGAGAGAGAAGGGGTCAAATTCTTTAGAATATGCAAGTTACTCAAAGTAAATAGAAGTGAAAAATATGTAAACCAGGACTTGGCGAAGACATTTGATTTAATTCACCAGTTTAAGTTAATGTGACAACTCTACGTTCGGTTGCAGGGGTTGAGATTTAACTTAGAAGATCAAGTCTTCATCATATTCTACTTGAGCTAAGATCACTTAGACCTCGCCTAATCACTCATGGCAGACCTTCAAACCTTCACATACTTGTTCTTTGGCAATCCACTATAACTCTTGAATACTTTGAACTAACACCTAATAGTCTTCAAGAGTAACACTCAAACAGATTCTTAAGTGATGCTCAATCACTTTGACTATTAGACACTAGGTTTTCCTCACATAGGATTCACTCGAATTCTTTGAGAGGATGGGTTGCTCAAATAACACTTGTATAAATTTCACACAGAGCAACCAACCAACAAATGATGGAGAGGGGTGGCTATTTATAATTGAGGTCGTACTCCGATGCCCAATATGTCCGTTTGGACGGGATGGGCCCACTGCTACTTGTGAACAGCATTGGGAATTCCCCGAAGAAGAGGTGATGATGCAGTACAGTAGAGATAAGTATTTCTCCCAGTTATAAAACCAAGGTTACCAATCCAGAAGGAGAACCAAGCAACGCTATGTAATCAACACCTGCACAGAAACAACAAATACTTGCAACCCAATGCGTAGAAAGGTTGTCAATCCCTCAACGGTCAAGAGAAAGTTTAAATTGTATAGGTTATGATAAATAGATCTAACAAAAATACAAAATAAAATAAATAAAAGAAAATTGCAACAAGGTATTTTTGGTTTTAGTATATGATAGAAAATAGACCCGGGGGCCATAGTTTTCACCAGAGGCTTCTCTCGAGAAAATAACATATGGTGGGTAAACAAATTACTGTTGGGAAATTCATAGAAAAGCAAATGATTATGAGGATATCCAAGGCAATGATCATGTATATAGGCATCACATCTAAGATTAGTAGACTGAAACAGTTTTGCATCTACTACTATTACTCCACACATCAATCGCTATCCAGCATGCATTTAGTGTATTAAGTTCATGGAAAAATGGAGTAATACTTTAAGCAAGATGACATGATGTAGACAAGATAAAGTCACATCAAATCCCATCTTGTTACCCTTAATAGCAACGATACATGCATGTCATGTCTATTTCTGTCACCGAGATTGAGCACTGCAAGATCGAACCCATCACAAAGCACCCCTTCCCATGGAAAGATAAATAATCTAGTTGGCCAAACCAAACCAATAAATCGAAGAAGAAATACGAGGCTATAAAAATCATGCTTAAAAGAGTTCGGAGGAAACTCAAATATATTATGGATAGATTTGATCATAAAAATCACAGTTCATCAGATCCCAACAAACACATCGCAAAAAGGATTACATCAAATAGATCTCCAAGAACACCGAGGAGAACATTGTATTGAAGATAAAAAAGAGAGAAGAAGCCATCTAGCTACTAACTACGGACCCGTAGTTCTGTGGTAAACTATTCACGCAACATCGGAGGGGCCGCAAGGATGATGAAGAACCCCTCTATGATTGTTTTCCCCTCTGGCCGAGTGTCGGAAAAGGCCACTAGATGGGATCTCATGGTTCTGGAACTTGCGGCGGCGGAGAAAGTACTTCGTGGACTGTCCTGAGGGTTTTGGGATTTTAGAGTATTTATAGAGGCAGAGGTAGGTCAAAACAATGCCCATGGTGTTGGACATATGCCCTAGAGGAGAACATTGTATTGAAGATCAAAAAGAGAGAAGCGGTAATCATGTATGATGATAGTTCCTATGTGTTTATGAATAAAGATAGTCATTGGACGTTATCAATGGTGTGTGTCAACAAGTACGTGACTTGTTTGTAGGACTATGCATTGTATGATGGCTGTCCTAAAAGGTCCCTAATCAAAAGGGATGTGTGGACGTTGTCAGTGTCAAAACCGGCGGATCTCAGGTAGCACTAAGAAAAAAGACACATCCATGACATTATGGGCCAAACGATTTTTTTTTCTGTCATGCTTATGACACTTCTATGATGATGATTGTGAAAAAATCACGTATCATCATAGATGTGGTGAGCTCCCACTTCTATTTCAAAAAATCATGTCAGAAAATGGGATTTTCATCCTGGGCGGGCCGGGGACGCACCTGCATGAAATTCTTTGGGCCGTCCATGACGGAAAAAATTGTGGTAGAAGTGAGGGCAAGGAAAATTTCTGGGAGTTTCCGGTTACGATGGATGGTCAGGGTCGAGCGATGAACGGAGGTTTGCGCATTTTTCTCATAGACGTACGCGCATGTGTGCAAGGAGTTAGGCTCTAACTGAGCCCGAGCGAGGCGTTCGCTTACTGAACCCGAGCGATTGCACTAGCTATGTTACTGAACTTGAGCGATTGATCCCTTGGCTGTTAACTGTACCCGAGCGACTCCTTCGCTACTGCTGCTAACTGAAGCCGATCGAGCCAACTGCCTCTTGATGAACAGTGACCGTTGTTGGGGGTTGGATGAATAGTTACCGGTGGGGGTTGGATGGACAGGACCCCGTGGTAGTAGTAGGCTGTTGCCGCTGGATGAATAGGACCCCGAGGAGGCCACCACACCCTGGCCAGTTGGGGGTGGATGAACAGGATCCCGTGAGGGCTGATTGAACAGTAGCTGGTGGAGGCTGGATGAACATCGTGGAGGCAGGAGGAAGATGCAGTGGATGAACAGTAGCAGGTGGAGGCTCGAGGAAGTCGACGGTGGATGAACAGTAGCCCATGGAGGCTGGAGCAAGGCAGTAGACGATGGATGAACAGGGCTCTGTTTTGACCGTCGGCGCTCCAACAGAAGTCTGTTTCCTCTGTTTTGCGGTACGCCACACCCCTCCCGATGAACAGGACCCCGTTTTGACCGTAGGCACTCGAACAGAAGTCTGTTTCCTTTGTTTTGCGGTACGCCAGACCCTTATCGATGAACAGGACCCCGTTTCGACCATACGTGGTCGAACAGAAGGCCATTTCCTCCATTTCGCGGTACGCCAGACCTCATTTCGGATGTTTCGTCAAAGCCGGTTGGCTCTCGATGAACACGATGCATTCCATTGCCTCCCGATGAACACGATGTAGTTTCTCCATTCCGACCCAACCGGTTGGCTTCCGATGAACAAGATGCCGTTGCCGACATCCGTTGCCTCTCCATGTACACGTGCCCTGGTCGTATGTATGTGTGAGTAGCTAGGCGTTCGATACCCCGCCCATATGTACGTATGTGGTCGAATTTTTTGGCATGTGGTTGTACGTACATGTATAGGGTTTAGAAGGGATGGCCTGAACTGCTACGTCGGGGGCTCTACTACTACACGTGCGGCTGCTTGCTTGGCCACGGTTCATCCTTGCAGAGAGACCGATCGACCAGTATGTATGTACACATCTGCGACCAGGTAGACAACACTACGTACGCTTCGACCGGGTGGGTCCCTTTGGGTTCCACAAACCCTTGATAGGTTCAAACTCTGGGGTGCGCGCGGAGATCTCAACCTATCCAGCCTGCCTACTCACGATCTTCTTAAGCCTAGCGCATTGAGCTCAAAGGGACAGCGAGACACGACAGTTTATCCTGGTTCAGGCCACCTTGCGGTGTAATACCCTACTCCAGCATTTTGATGGATTGCCTCGAGGGGCTGAGGACGAACTAGTACAGTGGATGTACTGGCCTCAGGAGGTGAGATGTTCTTGAGCTCAAGAGAGCTTGTGAGGTGGTTGGATGAGAAGGGGTCCGATCTCTTCGTCCCCCTCTTTGATGGTGGCTAAGTCCTATTTATAGTGGCCTTGGTCCTCTTCCCAAATGTTGGCGGGAAGGGATCCCACAACGGCCAGATTTGAAGGGGGATAAATACTACATCCTATCCTGACTAAAGTGGTCTTCACCTGCGAAAAGCCTCTGGTCGTGACGCTGTGGTGGGCTCGATGATGACTTCCGTCCTGCCGTCCTGGCGGTCTTGGTCTTGTTGCACCGGAATGGAAACCTTTGGCTGATTCCTCGGGACTCCATACCTGTCACTTTTCCCCTTTGCACCAAAGGGGAAAATGGCGCTCTGCGCCCGCTGGCGCCCACCTGGCCTTGGTCGTCATGGCTCACGTCAGCTGAGCCTCGCGAGGTGCGCCTTGCATAGAACTCTCTGCCCCTCGGGAGCTAGGCTGAGGAGGCCGATCCCCTCGGGGGTCTTGGCGCCGTCCGCCTCGTGAGGCTTGGCCACTCACAAGGGTCTTGAGTTGTCGATGCTGAAGCTGGGCCATACAAGGCCGCCGATGGAGCCGCACAGTGGACCGCAGGCAGGCAAGTCTGGGTACCCACATATCCAGAAGCCGACAGTAGCCCCTGGGCCCAAGGAGTGCTCGGGCTTGGTTTCTAGGTGAAGCCAAAGGGCAAGTGCGGAGCGCTGTGGGCCCGAACCACCTGCGGCCTTGAACGATGCATGGCGATTGACGGGACGTGGGCGTCTCCACTTCCCCATGCTGCCTTGAAATCCGCCAAGCCCTACGGTCGCCCGCTGTCAGAGCAGCTCACCCTTGTAGATCATCGCGCTTGGCCTTTGTTTCTTCTCTTCCTGGTCCGCGACTCCTTGCGCAGATTTGGTGCCAGTGCCACTCCCCCTTCCTGACCTCCACCATGGCTCCGTAGCAGAGGATGAAGAAAGGGAAGTCGCGCGCCTCGGCTAGACCCCCGCCGGTCTTGGAGCCGGCCCTCGAGCGGTCGACGATGGTCAATCAAGAAGGGTTGGACAAGGTCAGCCCTACTCTCGCAGCGAATTCCAATGAGTGGAAAGCGATGACCATTCGGCCTGCGGCTTGGCTCGTGGATGAGATGAGAGCCACCGAGATCCCCATCTATCTCCATGCTCTCTTCGCAGGTTTGATTCCCCCCTTCTCTTCTTTCTTCAATGCAATAATTTTGCACTACCAGATCCACCTGTTGCACCTAGATCCCCACTCCATCCTCCTCCTCGCCGTCTTCGCCTTTCTTTGCGAGGCCATGTAGGCATTGCTCCTTCCATGGCCTTGTTTCGCCATTTCTTCTTGCTTCAGCTGGTCCACGCCCGCCAATGCTCGGGGTGTGCGACCTTTGAAGCCGTGGCGGCGACTGCTGGCTCGGGAATCGACTTCGAGCTTTCGCCTGCCGCGAAGGGGTTCCGAAAGCAATGGTTGTTTGTTGATGCCGGTACGCGTAGCCCCTGCTTCTGACTCCTCGAGCACCAGCCGCGCCCAGCTCCGGCTGGGGGCATGTGAAGCTCGCTGACCAGCATCTCGCCTGCGTCTGGGAGAGGTTGGCTTGGCTGCAGAAGCTAGAGGTGACGGCGCCGATGGTGGTGAAGGAGTTTGTTCGGTAGCGCGTTGCCCCGCTCCAGCACCATTCTCGCTCGATGTGGGACCTTGCCGGCGCCGAGGACTCCATGAGGCTCCAGAAGCCTTCGCTGCCCTCCAAGACCCTGAGCAAGGTTCTCAACCTCCTGACGGGCGAATCCAAACCTGCCGATCTTCCAGGAAATGGCTGTCTCCTCTACCAATGCTCGAACAAGATGGCCTTCGTGGGGCAGATGCCCCTATTCGACGAGTGGGGGTTACGCCCGGAGGGCCTCAAGGGGCCTTGCGAGAATCCCATCCTCGTGGCTCCCCTGCTGCTCGACCCTGCGGCGCTCGCCCCAAGTGTGGAAGCAGGGAGGTGCACGCCGCCGGCCGCTGCTGAAGGAACCTCCGGAGATCTTGCACCATTGGGGGCTTCGGAGGCCGGGACTCCTGAGACCCATAAGAGGGCCACTGCGGGGTTGGCGCAACCCGACGCTCCAGAGGCAGTGGCTCCCAAAGTTCGAGGCGATGGCTCCGAGGTGGCCGCTGATGGTGGGGCGCCCACTGGTGGTTCCTGGGCTGCCGCCCAGGAAACCCTGCCACGTGCTTCTGCTCCTGAGGTCACTGCCCTGGGTGCCCTGCCGAGCGTTCCTCCTCCCGAGGACCACCCTTTGAGGCCCAGTCAGCGCCGCCTGAATCTTGAATCACTCCGCAAGAGGAAGGGATCTCCGTGCTGCAGTGGCAGCACCCACCAACCGCTGAAGCTAAGGAAATACATGGTTGTGGACGAGTAAGTACCTCCATTTGCGATTCCTTGCGCGCTATGCTCTTTTCTAACCAAGGCCTCGCAGGGTCCCCGTGACGGTGAAGCCTCAGGAAGGGCGCCCTTCCAAGGATCCTGGCTCGATCCCAGCGTACAGCCCCCCATGCCCTGGCTCCGCCCAGGGTCCGGGGCCGACTCCAGCCGCCGGGGTGCCGCAAGGGGGCCCCGGACTCGAGCCTCCTACCTCCTTCTTCCGCGACCCGGCCTAGGGGGCAAGGGATGCATCGTCGGCTCTCCCTCTCGTCGATGCTGGCAGTTGGGTGCCCCAGTGTGGTATTCGTCTTCGGGTTGCGGAGCCGCGTCGGCCAGCCCCCTGCAGGAGGTAGGCGAGACGTCCCACACCTCTTTGGTGGCTCCCGGTGCCGAAGAAGGGCTTGGCAGTGCGCTGGTGCTCACCCGCGAGCGCAGTGCTGCCCGCTTCGAGCTCTTTGGCGAGGTGATGCGCGCGATGATCCGGCTTGGTGGGGAGCTGGCCAACGTCGACACCAAGCTCAAGATAGAGGACCACCGACTAGCACACGAGTGGTGCGAGCTGAAGGTTGCCATCAACCTCGAGAGGCTTCAGCGTGATCAGGCTGACATGCTCGCGGCGGCCTCGCTCGCAACTTCTTGCGAGGCTTGCGCCCGTGCCCTGGAGGAGGCCGAAGCTGCCAAACGCCGTCGCGAGGCGACTGAGGAGCGAGAGCGGGAGCTCCTATCTTCAAATGCTGCCTTGGAGCGGGAGATCGAGGAGCGGCGTGCCCTCCCGACCCGTTGCCGGGCGAAGCGCCTCTCGTCGAGGCGGAGCTTATGAAGCGCCAAGATGACCTGGCACTGGAGGCTGTGGAGCACAGCGTGGCGTTGGAGTGGTTGGAGGTGAGGGAGCGGCAGGCTACGGTGGCCGAGGATGCCGTCACCGCCCGAGAAGCCCAGGTCCAGGTGGAGGTGGAGGGGAGGGTGGCTAAGGCACGTGCCGACCTGGCTGAAGGGCACCACATAGACCTGGAGCTGCTCAGGGCCAAGCTTGAGGGCAGGACCTCCGCCCTGAAGGCGAAGCTGGAGTCTGTAGAGCAGCGTGAGAATGCCGCCAGGGAGGCTCTAACTTCTACCGAATCCTCCTTGACCTCTACTCGCACCGAGTTATCCTCCCTTCAGTAGCACGTCAAGGACACCGCATCCTTCATGGAAAGGGCTGCGAATGAAGCGAACCGTCGCCTGATGCTGCAACGCGAGCACGGCTCGATGCTCCAGGATCTCCGAGCCAGGGCCAATCGAGTCTTGGACACCATTTGTGATGAGAGAGCTCCTCATCCGCACGAGAACGACTATGCCAGCCACCTCAACTTCTTCATCGACATCGTGACCCGTCTGGAGGACCGGGCCATGAAGGCTCACAAGCTTGTTGAGGAGAAGAGCCGGGGCCTTCTTGGGCGTGCGTTCTTGCATGTCTTCAGCAACCTCCTCAATCGCGACTCCCACTTTGACTTCGATGTTGTGCTAGCCCCCGTGCCCGCGGCTACTCAGGACAAACTCGCCAGGTGGGTGGACGACCATGTGGACGCTCAGGTGAAAGAGTTTGCTTCCGAGGATGACACGGTCGTGCTCGTGGCCGGAGTAGGTGACATGGGTGATGGTGACGAAGAGGGTGGCCGCAGTGACTCGGATAGCGTGAGCAACGCAGATTAAGGTGATGAAGAGGGCGCACCCAGCTAGGCCCGTACTTCTTTTCACCTTAACCTGTATGACCAAACTTGAACACTTCCTCGTGAGAGCATTTCAAAAGGGGGAGCCCCTTACAATGTATATATAATTAAGAAACGTCTTTGAAGTAGCTCTTGTGGTGCGCCCCCTCGTGTTCACAACCGCAGGCAGGATGGTTGCTATGACTTATCTTTGGTTCCATGAATCTCGTGTGAGCGATGATGCTGTAGCAACTTGTGCCCTCTCGAGGCGAGCCTGCCGTGGGCTTGTGAGGGTCTGGTCCTCCCGAGGAGACTGCTGACCTGTCTTGGAGTGCTTCGCGAGGGACCAACTGTCGGACAGCGGCTAGGTGCACGCATGGTGGCCGCATCCTTGCTCCCCAGGGGGAAACCCCTGCAGGCTTGAGGCCATCTTGATCATGCTTGACGTGCGTGCACCACACCCAGCCCCCTCTCGCGGGGCACTCGAGGGGGGGGTATAAGGCACGAGCCCCGCTCAAAAACGCAAAACCAGAAAACGAGAGATCAACACAAGACAAGAAAACTCCCCCCATTTTTCTTTTGATAAACGCACGAGAGCCAAGTTCAGTCCAAAAAGCCAACGAATTGGGTACAAGAAGAGAGGCGAAAGTAAACAGCCGCGTCTGGCGCCTAGCTAGTCGTCGGGTCTTCTCACCAGCACGGAGCTAAGTGCTTCCACTAGGCATGGGCATAGTCATTAGGGGACAGTGTCGACGGTCAGCGCGGAGCATGGTGCTTCCACCTGGACGTGGGTGGGAGCCCCCATGAGGCCCCAGGGCGGCACTCGGGAGACTCCGGGGCGTGTACAGCCCCACTCATTATTACATGAGAGTGTCACGAGCGGAGACCTTCACAGGCCGGAGCCCTGCTTCATGTCGCCCGACGAGGACCCCGCCCTGCGCCGCCACGACCACCGTTGGGGAGACTAGAAACCAGGACAAGACCAAGGGGAAAGGGGGGCGCTGGCGGTGTCCTTGGCGACCGTAGGCCCTCCGCCAGGGTGAAGGGCTCACCGGCGCCTTCCCCAACGGGGGGCCTACCTCCGAGCAGCGTC